>NC_074678.1:8474749-8532249 GCF_029448725.1 Salvelinus fontinalis
TCTAGAATAGGGTTTCTTCAACCTTTTTCAGGTCCAGACCCAAATGAGAAGTATACTGTCCTCCAACGAGCCAAATGAGAAGTGTACTGTTCTCCAACGAGCCAAATGAGAAGTGTACTGTTCTCCAACGAGCCAAATGAGAAGTGTACTGTCCTCCGATGAGCCAAATGAGAAGTGTACTGTCCTCCAACAACCCAAATCAAAATGTGTGTGAATATACACTGACTTATACCAAACGTTAAGAACACCTTCCTAATATTGAGCGCCGTATTCTCATAACTCGCGACCCACTTCTCACATGCCCAGGTCCCCACTTTGGGTCCCGACCCATAGTTTGGGTCCCGACCCATAGTTTGAGAAACCCTGCACTAGAAAACCCTCTAGAAGCCAGCAGCTCTTGGAGGACACTGGAAGTTATTCAATGTTTTCCGTTTATGTTTTAAAGTAAAACCAACGTGTTTGGGCCCCGTAGCTTTCATCAGGGTTTTTCCCGTTCCCTCTGTTCTAGAAACGCAGAAACAGTAAATAATAATGAAAACCTTAAACTTTAGATCAGAAACACTGCAATAAGCCGCGCCTTAGTGTCTCCATCAACATGTCCAGTAAACAGAAAGTAACAGAGTTCCTGATAAATGAAGCAACAGTCCTTATGCTCTGTTTCCATTCTGGTAGATCACACCGTTCATGGCAACAGCCTCCCCAGATCACAGCCTCCCATGTCAACCGCCTCCCCAGATCACACCGTCCATGTCAACCGCCTCCCCAGATCACACCGTCCATGTCAACAGCCTGCCCAGATCACAGCCTCCCATGTCAACAGCCTCCCCAGATCACACCGTCCATGTCAACCGCCTCCCCAGATCACACCGTCCATGTCAACCGCCTCCCCAGATCACACCGTCCATGTCAACAGCCTCCCCAGATCACACCGTCCATGTCAACAGCCTCCCCAGATCACACCGCCTCCCCAGATCACAGCCTCCCATGTCAACAGCCTCCCCAGATCACAGCCTCCCATGTCAACCGCCTCCCCAGATCACAGCCTCCCATGTCAACAGCCTCCCCAGATCACACCGTCCATGTCAACAGCCTCCCCAGATCACACCGTCCATGTCAACAGCCTGCCCAGATCACAGCCTCCCATGTCAACCGCTTACCCAGATCACAGCCTCCCATGTCAACAGCCTCCCCAGATCACACCGTCCATGTCAACAGCCTCCCCAGATCACACCGTCCATGTCAACAGCCTGCCCAGATCACAGCCTCCCATGTCAACCGCCTCCCCAGATCACAGCCTCCCATGTCAACAGCCTCCCCAGATCACACCGTCCATGTCAACAGCCTCCCCAGATCACACCGCCTCCCCAGATCACAGCCTCCCATGTCAACAGCCTCCCCAGATCACAGCCTCCCATGTCAACAGCCTCCCCAGATCACAGCCTCCCATGTCAACAGCCTCCCCAGATCAATGGCTCCTTCCCGGTGATTTACCGAGCAACAACCATATAAATGATGTCACTGTTACAGTACTGGAGAAACAAGCTATTCTTCGCAGAATTTCTTCCCAAGAAGTTTTCTCAATGTATTCTACAATCAGCTTGTTGTTAAACTTTCCAGACACACATAAATAACTGCTATCTACCAAATCATTGCTAGTACAAGTAAACTAGTAGTTGACTGCTAGAAAGTTCTTCTAGATCCCCCAACATCTACAGACTGGGGTCACAGGGTTCACACTTTATAGACAGAACGAGTGGTATCACAATCAAAATGGCTGCCTTTTTGAGAATAGGGAAAATGCTTGTTTCCTGGATTTTAGCCAGTCCCTTCCTCTCCTCCCTGCTCGGCTCCAGGTCTCTCTCTCTCTCTCTTCCCTTCCCTTCCCTTCCCTTCCCTTCCCTTCCAGCTCTATCTGCTCTGCTCCTCCATTCCATTTATAAAAGGCACATTCCAGGCCGAGGTGTCTCTGCCACTGCTCTGGGTCTCTTTAGACACCCATTAATCTCTGCAGGCAGGACAGACAGGCAGTCAAAGGCCCCTTGTTTATTTCAGGCTGCGAGGTCCCCCGTCCCACACAGCTGTCTAGTTCACTCCCTCCCACTCACATCACCAGGTGACAAACACGGTAACACACAAACACGGTAACGCACAAACACGGTAACACACAAACACACAAACACAGTAACACACAAACACAAACACGGTAACGCACAAACACGGTAACACACAAACACGGTAACACACAAACACGGTAACACACAAACACGGTAACACACAAACACGGTAACACACAAACACACAAACACAGTAACACACAAACACAAACACGGTAACGCACAAACACGGTAACACAAAAACACGGTAACACAAAAACACGGTAAAACACAAACACAGTAACACACAAACACAAACACAGTAACACACAAACACGGTAACACACAAACACGGTAACACACAAACACACAAACACAGTAACACACAAACACAAACACGGTAACGCACAAACACGGTAACGCACAAACACGGTAACACACAAACACGGTAACACACAAACACGGTAACACACAAACACACAAACACAGTAACACACAAACACAAACACGGTAACGCACAAACACGGTAACACAAAAACACGGTAACACAAAAACACGGTAAAACACAAACACGGTAACACAAACCAAGTCGACATTGTATGAATAGTCTAGAATATAAATCAAATATAACAAACCCATTCTTTTCCGATGGGCTACACACTACATATAGAAGATATGTTAAAAAGAAGAAACTGAATTGTTTCCACCACACACACACACACACACACACACACACACACACACACACACACACACACACACACACACACACACACACACACACACACACACACACACACACACACACACACACACACACACACACACACACACCTGAGGGAGGTCATCCCAGCCAAACAAATCTCATCAACAACACCTCAGGGGAGATGCTTTGAGTTCATTTCGGATAACGAAGTGTGTGTGTCTGTGTGTGTGTGTGTGTGTGTGTGTGTGTGTGTGTGTGTGTGTGTGTGTGTGTGTGTGTGTGTGTGTGTGTGTGTGTGTGTGTGTGTGTGTGTGTGTGTGTGTGTGTGTCTGTGTGTGTGTGTGTGTCACGAGTCTGTCCCAACCCCCCGGAAACAATGAGACTGGGTCTTTCAAGAGCCTGTCTAGGGGAACAATGTCTCGGGTTAGACCAGGCAGGTGTTAGGAGACGAGTGTATTGTGAAAGGAACACACGCATGCACACCCACACCCACACCCACACCCACACCCACACCCACACCCACACACACACACACACACACAAAGGGAAAGCTAACTCCTTCGTGGAGGGGGGGGGGGGAGGGTTGAGCATACCCTCCAGCTCTACACTCAGCGAAAGGTTTTCATCTCAAAAGGACTTTATTGGCACGGGAAACATGTTTACATTTTCTGTCTCAGACACACCTCCTTCACATGCCTCACAATGGAGAGCAATTAGAGCATAATGAAGGTTGAATGGGAGCGCTGCTGAATCCGATTGGCCCCTCTGTCGCCTGATCCCTGACTGTAGACACCTGCCCCACGGCCCAAATGGTGTTCTATTCCCTACGGTGTGTAGTGCTCTACTGTTGACCGGGGTACAAGTAGTTCACTATATAACTGAATAGGGTGCCGTTTGACGTTCACGCCAGGGTGAAGGCTAGTCTGGTTAGGATCAGATCAACAAGGGCTAGATTAGCTTCTTGTGCTAAAGGCTAGCCTAGTTAGAATCAGATCACTAGGCTAGATTACCTTCTAGTGCTAAAGGCTAGCCTAGTTAGAATCAGATCACTAGGCTAGATTAGCTTTTATTGCTAAATGCTAGCCTGGTTAGGATCACAAGGTTAGATTAGCCTCATGCTAAAGGCTACCCTGGTTAGGGGGGGGGGGGGGGGGGGGCAGGTAGCCTAGTGGTTAGAGCCTTGGGTCAGTAACTATAAAGGTTGCTAGTTCAAATCCCCGAGCTGACATGGTAAAACTCTGTCGTTCTGCCTCTCAACAAGGCAGTTAAACAAACTGTCCCTGGGCCGTCATTGTAAATAAGAATTTGTTCTTAACTGACTTGCCTAGTTAAATAAAGGTTACAGGTAAGACCTGTGTACACAGCAGGCCAGATGTGACACAGCACTCCCTGCATAGAGATCGTGTTCTCATACGTCATGAGTCAGAGCAGGGGGTATATCAGTACTAGGTCCTGGCATAAAATTAAAAAAAAAGCCATTACCTTAAAAAAAAGAAAATGGTGATTTAGGGAGGCTGGTGTAAGACTCTCCTACCACAACTACTGACAACCCCACGGCCAGCCAATGACAAGGGACCCTGCCTCCTCCTACCTCACTACCTGGATCCCAAATAACAACCTGTTCCCTGTTTAGTGCATTACCGTGGGTCCTGATCCAAAGCACTGAATTATGGAGGGGCTTATTTATGTGTGTGTGTGTGTGTGTGTGTGCGTGTGTGTGTGAGTGTTTTCACTAGCAGCTACCTGACAGCCACTAATTATCACAGAAGGTAAATGATCCTTTTAATGAATAGCCCTGATGCTGGCCAGAAACCGCAGATTAAACATCAAAGGCCTACAGGGGCGGAGAGAAGACTGGAGGACGATGACATGCTAAGATGATGATTGTTCATTTCTTACAAAGAGGGATATGAGGAAGTGAGTGATCTGGAGAACTCTACTTTATAGTATATTTCTGGAAAAGAATGAAGACATCGAGGATGAAGAATGAAGACATCGAGGATGAAGGATGAAGACATCGAGGATGAAGGATGAAGACATCGAGGATGAAGAATGAAGACATCGAGGATGAAGAATGAAGACATCGAGGATGAAGAATGAAGACATCGAGGATGAAGAATGAAGACATCGAGGATGAAGAATGAAGACATCGAGGATGAAGGATGAAGACATCGAGGATGAAGAATGGAGACATCGAGGATGAAGAATGAAGACATCGAGGATGAAGAATGAAGACATCGAGGATGAAGAATGAAGACATCGAGGATGAAGAATGAAGACATCGAGGATGAAGAATGAAGACATCGAGGATGAAGAATGGAGACATCGAGGATGAAGGATGAAGACATCGAGGATGAAGGATGAAGACATTGAGGATGAAGGGTGAAGACATCCTTCATCCTCGATAGGGCAGTGCACTACTTTTGACCAGAGTCCATAGGGCGGCTGTCATGGGGGGGGGGGGGGGGGGGGGGGGGGGGACAACGTTCCAATAGGTCACAAGCCCATAGAGATCTGTTAAAACGTAGTGCACACAACTACACAGGGGAAAGGGTGCCGTTCAGGAAGAGCTACCCTAGACCGTTGACCTTCAGAGTGATAGCCTGTTGATTCCGCAGGCAGGAATCCAAATGATGTGGCCAATGCGGAGAGACGCGTATCAGAGATTCCTCACATACAAACAGCAGCCAGGTCTCATTCAAAGGTCTCAGCAACGTTACTTACGCTTGTTATTCATAGTGACCGCGGTATCATTACAACTATTTGGATTGGTACATACTTGACATGTAATGTATAAGCATTGCCATTCTTATGACAGTTTTATATTTGAAATAGTCTTTTACCACTCTCCTCAGTGATCAGTTGCCATAGTTCCGGGATCGTGAGTTTTTAATAGGCTATTTAGGGTGAGGATTCTAACCAATCAGATAAGTCTGAGATCCAATACAGTAGTCCTCTACATTATTTCACACGTTGACCTATCAGACTTACTTTTACTGGATCTTTTGTTCTCTCAAGAAATGAATAAAAGAGCTGAAAATCTACTACTTCTGCACTAGAGCTTCCTACATAGAAATATAATGAATCAAACATTCAAATTACCAGAGTAAGCAGTTCCAAGCCCTTTCTATAGATTATATTTCTATGGTTTGGATCAATGACTCATTATCACTTCTTCTGGAAGATTATGGCAGAGAGAGAGAGAGAGAGAGAGAGAGAGAGATGTGCCTCTTCTACACCTACTAACTCATTACCAACAGGAGAAAGTACAGAAACAGAGGAGGTCAGTAATCTGATTTATTCTATTTACGATAGCTGATAGTTTTAGGAGCATGAGGCAATTGATCACCTCAAGTACTTTGAACTGCCAGTAAATGACAGGGAAATAGAGGAGAGATGGCCCATAGACCTGGCCCGAGGGGGGGAATAACTGCCATTCTAGCCTCTCATCTCTTCTGACCTGTAATGTGCACTGTGCACCTTGGGTCAGTGCCCTGAGTGGTGGGTGAGTGACCAGGGGGAGGGAGGGCACTGTGGACCTTGGGTCAGTGCCCTGCGTGGTGGGTGAGTGACCAGGGGGAGGGAGGGCACTGTGGACCTTGGGTCAATCCCCTGAGTGGTGGGTGAGTGACCAGGGGGAGGGAGGGCACTGTGGACCTTGGGTCAGTGCCCTGAGTGGTGGGTGAGTGACCAGGGGGAGGGAGGGCACTGTGGACCTTGGGTCAGTGCCCTGAGTGGTGGGTGAGTGACCATGGGGAGGGAGGGCACTGTGGACCTTGGGTCAGTCCCCTGCGTGGTGGGTGAGTGACCAGGGGGAGGGAGGGCACTGTGGACCTTGGGTCAGTCCCCTGAGTGGTGGGTGAGTGACCATGGGGAGGGAGGGCACTGTGGACCTTGGGTCAGTCCCCTGAGTGGTGGGTGAGTGACCAGGGGGAGGGAGGGGCATTAACAGAGCTAGCAGGGTGGGTGGGGGGACCGTAGGTCTGGGCTGGTTGGGTAGGAGACTGACAGAGTGTCTAATCCATCTACACCTCATATATACCTGCCGGGGTGGGCAGAACAGCGGATTTTATCAACAGCAACACACCATGAAAGCAATTAAGAGTGGCGACTAAACAGCATGGCCCACCACAATCTGACGTGGAGCCTCCCTGGAGAAGGGGTAGAACCTGATACCTCACATTGAGGTAGAACCTGATACCTCACATTGAGGTAGAACCTGATACCTCACATTGAGGTAGAACATGATACCTCACATTGAGGTAGAACCTGATACCTCACATTGGGGTAGAACCTGATAACTCACATTGAGGTAGAACCTGATACCTCACATTGAGGTAGAACCTGATACCTCACATTGAGGTAGAACCTGATACCTCACATTGGGGTAGAACCTGATACCTCACATTGAGGTAGAACCTGATACCTCACATTGGGGTAGAACCTGATACCTCACATTGGGGTAGAACCTGATACCTCACATTGAGGTAGAACCTGATACCTCACATTGGGGTAGAACCTGATACCTCATATTGGGGTAGAACCTGATACCTCACATTGGGGTAGAACCTGATACCTCACATTGAGGTAGAACCTGATACATCACATTGGGGTCTGCTTCCCAAATGGCACCCAGTCAAGGGCACATTGGCAGATTTTTCACTGAGTCGGCTTCGGGGATTCCAACCAGCGACCATTCAGTTACTGGCCCCACGCTCTTAACCGCTAAACTACCTGCCACCCCATGGACTCAGGTCAAAAGTAGTGCACTATATAGGGAATAGGGTTCCATAGAGCTCTGGTCTAAAGTAGTGCACTATATAGGGAATAGGGTTCTATAGGGCTCTGGTCTAAAGTAGTGCACTATATAGGGAATAGGGTGCAATTTGGGACAAACCTAGAGGGGATAAAGGCGGATAGAGAGATCCCACGCTTTAATACCTCCCACTCACGGAACTTAAAAGAGTTGAGCTGCCACCTGAGAAACCACCAGGGATCCTAAAGGAGATAGCAGGTTTGTTACCGGAGAGGTGGGATCCTAGAGGAGACGGCAGGTTTGTTACCGGAGAGGTGGGATCCTAGAGGAGATAGCAGGTTTGTTAACAGAGAGGTGGGATCCTAAAGGAGATGGCAGGTTTGATACCAGAGAGGTTGGGATCCTAAAGGAGATAACAGGTTTGTTACCGGAGATGTGGGATCCTAGAGGAGACGGCAGGTTTGTTACCGGAGAGGTGGGATCCTAAAGGAGATGGCAGGTTTGATACCAGAGAGGTTGGGATCCTAAAGGAGATAACAGGTTTGATACCAGAGAGGTTTTATTTACAACTTCACAATAAAAGTGCTCCAGCAACATTATTTAGAACACTTGATTAACGACACAATATGCATGATGGTTCATTTAAGCAATAAGGCTCGAGGAGATGTGGTATATGGCCAATATAACACGACTAAGGGCTGTTCTTAAGCACAACACAACGCGGAGTGCCTGGATACAGCCCTTAGCCGTGGTATATTGGCCATTTACAGTGGCTTGCGAAAGTATTCACCCCCATTGGCATTTTTCCTATTTTGTTGCCTTACATCCTGGAATTAAAATTGATGTTTGTGGGGTTTGTATCATTTGATTTAAACAACATGCCTACCACTTTGAAGATGCAAAATATTTTTTCTTGTAAAACAAACAAGAAATAAGACAAAAAAACAGAAAACTTGAACGTGCATAACTTTTCACGTACCCCAAAGTCAATACTTTGCAGAGCCACCTTTGCAGCAATTACAGCTGCAAGTCTCTTGGGGTATGTCTCTATAAGCTTGGCACATCTAGCCACTAGGATTTTTGCCCATTCTTCAAGGCAAAACTGCTCCGGCTCCTTCAAGTTGGATGGGTTCTGCTGGTGTACAGCAATCTTTAAGTCATACCACAGATTCTCAATTGGATTGAGGTCTGGGCTTTGACTAGGCCATTCCAAGACATTTAAATGTTTCCCCTTGAAACACTCGAGTGTTGCTTTAGCAGTATGCTTAGGGTCATTGTCCTGCTGGAAGGTGAACCTCCGTCCCAGTCTCAAATCTCTGGAAGACTGAAACAGGTTTCACTCAAGAATTTCCCTGTACTTAGTGCCATCAGTCATTCCTTCGATTCTGACCAGTTTCCCAGTCCCTGCCGATGAAAAACATCCCCACAGCATGATGCCTCCACCCCCATGCTTCACTGTGGGGATGGTGTTCTCGGGGTGATGAGAGGTGTTGGGTTTGCGCCAGACATAACGTTTGCCTTGATGGCCAAAAAGCTCAATTTTAGTCTCATCTGACCAGAGTACCTTCTTCCATATGTTTGGGGAGTCTCCCACATGCCACACCAAACGTGTTTGCTTATTTTTTTCTTTAAGCAATGGCTTTTTTTCTGGCCACTCTTCCGTAAAGCCCAGCTCTGTGGAGTGTACTGCTTCAAGTGGTCCTATGGACAGATACTCCAATCTCCGCTGTGGAGCTTTGCAGCTCCTTCAGGGTCATCTTTTGTCTCCTTATTGCTTCTCTGATTAACACCCTCCTTGCCTGGTCAGTGAGTTTTTGGTGGGCAGCCCTCTCTTGGCAGGTTTGTTGTGGTGCCATATTCTTCCAATTTTTTAATAAGGGATTTAATGGTGTTTCTTGGGATGTTCAAAGTTTCAGATATTTTTATATAACCCAACCCTGATCTGTACTTCTCTACAACTTTTATTTTTTAGAATTCTTTTAAACAATTTTTTTTTTCCATTTCACTTCACCAATTTGGATTATTTTGTGTATGTCCATTACATGAAATCCAAATAAAAATCCATTTAAATTACAGGTTGTAATGAAACAAAATATGAAAAACACCAAGGGGGTGAATACTTTTGCAAGGCACTGTATCACAAACCCCCGAGGTGCCTTATTGCTATTAGAAGCTGGTTACCAACGTAATTAGAGCAGTAGCAATAAACGTTTTGTGATATCTGTGGTATACGGTCGGATATACCATGGCTGTCAGCCAATCTGCATTCAAGGCTTGAACCACCCAGTTTATAATCTTAAATAAACCATTAAGTAAATACTGTTGTTAGACTAACTGGTATGATCGGTTTTGTGAACGCACCTCTACTCCTGTTTGATCACATTACCCCTTTACTTTCTTGCAAATGATTTCTGTCTCTTCTCAAGAAAATTATACATCTGTGAGAGCATTCCAAACCAAAGATGTGGATGTGAATATCTTTGAGAAATCTTAAAGTCTCCAAAACCCCTTGGGAAATTATTGAATTCCGCCAAAGTTCTCTTTCAATATTCCTCTTATCATAGAAGCACTGTGGCTTTCCCTAAGCACAGTCAGTCTTGTGTGGCTGGATAAAAAATAATGGGACTCGTTTTACCCCCTCTATTTTGCAAATCCCTATTGTGAGCAAGAGTGGTGAACTGACCCCAGATTAAAAACCCACAAGATGGGGGGTCTTAGATCTCAGCTGAAGTCCTCTATCTACACCCCCCTCCACTCGCGACTAACAGTGTGTGTTGACAACAGTACTACACAGTAGAAGCAGAGAGGAGTGGTCAAGTATAGGTAGATAGACTCGTCACCTGAGCACTAACACTAGTGGGCTTTAGGAGAACAAATAGACACAGCTGTTTAGATCTAACAACCATTTTAGAAGCCATTTTATAAAGTGGGGAGAGTAGCAGATTGACACCAGACTGTCATCACACCAGGAGACTGTCATCACACCAGACTGTCATCACACCAGGAGACTGTCATCACACCAGACTGTCATCACACCAGGAGACTGTCATCACACCAGGAGACTGTCATCACACCAGGAGAATGTCATCACACCAGACTGTCATCACACCAGGAGACTGTCATCACACCAGACTGTCATCACACCAGGAGACTGTCATCACACCAGGAGACTGTCATCACACCAGGAGACTGTCATCACACCAGACTGTCATCACACCAGGAGACTGTCATCACACCAGGAGACTGTCATCACACCAGACTGTCATCACACCAGGAGACTGTCATCACACCAGGAGACTGTCATCACACCAGGAGAATGTCATCACACCAGACTGTCATCACACAAGACAGTCATTACATGGGCTTGCTCCTACCTATCTTTCCGATTTGGTCCTGCCGTACATACCTACACGTACGCTACGGTCACAAGACGCAGGCCTCCTTACAGTCCCTAGAATTTCTAAGCAAACAGCTGGAGGCAGGGCTTTCTCCTACAGAGCTCCATTTTTATATAAGGGTCTGCCTACCCATGTGAGTGACACAGACTCGGTCTCAACTTTTAAGTCTTTATTGAAGACTCATCTCTTCCGTAGGTCCGATGATTGAGTGTAGTCTGGCCCAGGCGTGTGAAGGTGAACGTAAATGAACCGCCCTTGCTGTCTCTGCCTGGCCGGTTCCCCTCTCTCCACTGGGATTCTCTGCCTCTAACCCTATTACAGGGGCTGAGTCACTGGCTTACTGGTGCTCTTTCAAGCCGTCCCTAGGAGGGGTGCGTCACTTGAGTGGGTTGAGTCACTGACGTGATCTTCCTGTCTGAGTTGGCGCCCCCCCTTGGGTTGTGCCGTGGTGGAGATCTTTGTGGGCTATACTCGGCCTTGTCTCAGGATGGTAAGTTGGTGGTTGAAGATATCCCTCTAGTGGTGTGGGGGCTATGCTTTGGCAAAGTAGGTGGGGTTATATCCTGCCTGTTTGGCCCTGTCCGGGGTATCGTAGGACGGGGCCACAGTGTCTCCTGACCCCTCCTGTCTCAGCCTCCAGTATTTATGCTGCAATAGTTTATGTGTCGGGGGGCTAGGGTCAGTCTGTTATATCTGGAGTATATATCCTGTCTTATCCTGTGTCCTGTGTGAATTTAACTATGCTCTCTCTAATTCTCTCTCTCTTTTTCTCTCTCTCTCTCTCTCTCTCTCTCGGAGGACCTGAGCCCTAGGACCATGCCTCAGGACTACCTGGCCTGATGACTCCTTGCTGTCCCCAGTCCACCTGGTTGTGCTGCTGCTCCAGTTTCAACTGTTCTGCCTGCGGCTATGGAACCCTGACCTGTTCACCGGACGTGCTATCTGTCCCAGACCTGCTGTTTTCAACTCTCTAGAGACAGCAGGAGCGATAGGGATACTCTGAATGATCGGCTATGAAAAGCCAACTGACATCTACTCCTGAGGTGCTGACCTGTTGCACCCTCTACAACCACTGTGATTATTATTATTTGACCCTGCTGGTCATCTATGAACATTTGAGCATCTTGGCCATGTTCTGTTATAATCTCCACCCGGCACAGGCAGAAGAGGGCCACCCCTCATAGCCTGGTTCCTCTCTAGGTTTCTTCCTAGGTTCCGGCCTTTCTAGGGAGTTTTTCCTAGCCACCGTGCTTCTACACCTGCATTGCTTGCTGTTTGGGGTTTTAGGCTGGATTTCTGTACAGCACTTGTGACATCAGCTGATGTAAGAAGGGCTTTATAAATACATTTGATTGATCACACCAGGAGACTGTCATCACACCTGACTGTCATCACACCAGGAGACTGTCATCACACCAGGAGACTGTCATCACACCAGGAGACTGTCATCACACCAGACTGTCATCACACCTGACTGTCATCACACAAGGAGACTGTCATCACACCAGACTGTCATCACACCAGGAGACTGCCATCACACCAGGAGACTGTCATCACACCAGACTGTCATCACACCAGACTGTCATCACACCAGGAGACTGTCATCACACCACACTGTCATCACACCTGACTGTCATCACACCAGGAGACTGTCATCACACCACACTGTCATCACACCAGACTGTCATCACACCAGGAGACTGTCATCACACCAGACTGTCATCACACCAGGAGACTGTCATCACACCAGGATACTGTCATCACACCAGACTGTCATCACACCAGACGACTGTCATCACACCAGGAGACTGTCATCACACCAGACTGTCATCACACCAGACTGTCATCACACCAGACTGTCATCACACCACACTGTCATCACACCAGACTGTCATCACACCAGGAGACTGTCATCACACCAGGAGACTGTCATCACACCAGACTGTCATCACACCAGGAGACTGTCATCACACCAGACTGTCATCACACCAGGAGACTGACATCACACCAGGAGACTGTCATCACATCAGGAGACTGTCATTACACCAGGAGACTGTCATCACACCAGACTGTCATCCCACCAGACTGTCATCCCACCAGACTGTCATCCCACCAGACTGTCATCACACCAGACTGTCATCACACCAGGAGACTGTCATCACACCAGGAGACTGTCATCACACCAGGAGACTGTCATTACACCAGGAGACTGTCATCACACCAGACTGTCATCACACCAGACTGTCATCACACCAGACTGTCATCACACCAGACTGTCATCTTTACAGACAAACTAATGGAACCAATAAACCCACTGTCCTTTATGTTTAGTGTCGTTAGCAGACAGTTAGAAACGGTTAAACTGCATAAAAAGCATATTACAGAAATATCTTAATGACAATTTTCATAAAACTATGAGATAAAAGTAATGTGACCAGGACTGTAATAGAAGTATATTCTACCCTCTACAAAAATGATTTGACTTGCTCAAAGTGAAGCGATATTTGAAAAGGCATTATATAATCATAAATAAACAAACAAAACCCTTACTGACTGTAATGACAGTCGTTAGTTGTCACGTCCATTATCTGTCATTAGGAAAAAAAGAACATGGCTAACTTTCTATCATGTATTTTCTTTCCCGAAGACCAGAAGGTATTATTTGCTTTTCCAGATGGTTATTTTAGTTATTTATTATTATTTAATGCCTATGTCACACCTGTAATTCTAACTGCCAAAACATATGTTAACCCTACATTTCTGGTTCCAGTAAATTATATAGTGGCTCCATTTTGGACAACCATAAAAATAAATCATTTTAGTGATCCTCATGTAGCTTACTCATACAAACATTTTACATTCTTTAAATTATTCCATTTAACCATCTTGAACTATGATACATTATTTTAGCCTATATTGTTTCCATACAAAGGGACATTTTCTTGTTCATCAACAACGTGAATCCACCTCTGCTCCACAATGCTCATCAAATCACACCTCCCGTCTTCAGATCCAACGTTCAATCACAACCACCATTTTATCTACTGTCTACAAAATCAAACACAGGAACACGACAGACTCACGCAATAACGTTGCAAGACAAGTTGGGGAGACGATTCAGAGATTATTATATTCATTTACATTTCTGTAATGTAACAATTAGATAATCAAATAAAATCACAGCCTTAAAATCACAGCAAAGCAATGCAATCCAGGCCATAATTAATGAACCCTCATAGTCTTGTCTAATGACTGTTAAAACACTGATGGAACTATTAGAGCTATAGTAACTATTGGAGCTATTGAAACTAAAATAACTATTGGAGCTAATGGAACTACTGGAGCTAATGGAACTATTGGAGATAATGGAACTATTGGAGATAATGGAACTACTGGAGCTAATGGAACTATTGGAGATAATGGATCTATTGGAGCTAATGGAACTACTGGAGATAATGGAACTACTGGAGATAATGGAACTATTGGAGCTAATGGAACTATTGGAGATAATGGATCTATTGGAGCTAATGGAACTACTGGAGATAATGGAACTACTGGAGATAATGGAACTATTGGAGATAATGGAACTACTGGAGATAATGGGACTATTGGAGCTAATGGAAATATTGGCGCTAATGGAACTATTGGAGCTAATGGAGCTACTGGAGCTAATGGAGCTACTGGAGATAATGGGACTACTGGAGATAATGGAGATAATGAAACTACTGGAACTACTGGAGATAATGGAACTACTGGAGATAATGGAACTACTGGAGATAATGGAACTAATGGAGCTAATGGAACTACTAGATAATGGAACTAATGGAGCTAATGGAGCTAATGGAACTACTGGAGCTAATGGAACTACTGGAGATAATGGAACTAATGGAGCTAATGGAACTACTAGATAATGGAACTAATGGAGCTAATGGAGCTAATGGAACTACTGGAGCTAATGGAACTACTGGCGGTAATGGAACTACTGGAGCTAATGGAGCTACTGGAGATAATGGAATTATTGGAACTACTGGAGCTAATGGAACTACTGGAGATAATGGAGATAATGTAACTACTGGAGCTAATGTAACTACTGGAGCTAATGTAACTACTGGAGATAATGTAACTACTGGAGCTAATGGAACTACTGAAGATAATGGAGTTAATGAAACTACTGGAACTACTGGAGCTACTGGAGATAATGGAACTACTGGAGAAATGAAACTACTGGAGCTAATGGAGCTACTGGAGCTAATGTAACTACTGGAGCTACTGGAGATAATGTAACTACTGGAGATAATGTAACTACTGGAGCTAATGTAACTACTGGAGCTAATGTAACTACTGGAGATAATGTAACTAATGGAGCTAATGGAACTACTGAAGATAATGGAGTTAATGAAACTACTGGAACTACTGGAACTACTGGAGATAATGGAACTACTGGAGAAATGAAACTACTGGAGCTAATGGAGCTACTGGAGCTAATGTAACTACTGGAGCTACTGGAGATAATGTAACTACTGGAGATAATGTAACTACTGGAGCTAAGGTAACTACTGGAGCTAATGTAACTACTGGAGATAATGTAACTACTGGAGCTAATGGAACTACTGAAGATAATGGAGTTAATGAAACTACTGGAACTACTGGAGCTACTGGAGATAATGGAACTACTGGAGCTAATGGAACTAATGGAGCTAATGGAACTACTGGAGCTAATGGAACTACTGGAGCTAATGGATGTAATGGAGCTAATGGAACTACTGGAGATAATGGATGTAATGGAGCTAATGGAACTACTGGAGATAATGGAACTACTGGAGCTAATGGAACTACTGGAGATAATGGAACTACTGGAGCTAATGGAACTACTGGAGATAATGGAACTACTGGAGCTAATGGAACTACTGGAGATAATGGAACTACTGTAGATATTGGAGACAATGGAAATACTGGAGATAATGGATCTAATGTAACTACATGAGATAATGTAACTACTGGAGATAATGATCTACTGGAGATAATGGATCTACTGGAAATAATGTAACTACTGGAGATAATGCATCTACTGGAGCTAATGTAACTACTGGAGATAATGGAACCATGGTGAGTCAGTAGTTCTGATTCCAGATGTTAACAGTGCTAATGGTAGAGTCCAGGGCCACATCTCAACAGGACAGGGTAGCGGAGCAGAGCAGCCATTTCATACAGAGCCTCTTCCTCTAATCAACACACACTCCAGGTGTTTACATTCCCCTGCACACACACACACACACACACACACACACACACACACACACACACACACACACACACACACACACACACACACACACACACACACACACACACACACACACACACACACACACACACACACACACACACACACACACACACACACACACAAAACCCTGCACACACGCAGATAGACACATACAAAGCCACTGAATCGAAACACAAACGAAAAGTAGTCTGCTGCCTAAACATCTTTCTCCATTTGTTTGTCTGTGAGTGCCACAGACAGATTTAAAAGAATCACTTTGTTTTCACCTATTTCAACTTTAACTTTATGTTAAAGCCCCCAATACCACCACTAAGCCCTAAGCCGCCAATAAACTCCGACACCAAATCACATCAAAAAAGATTTCATGGGGTGAAAATTGAAAGTATAGAAATGGCAGTAACACTACTATAAGGTTTTGATATATTTAGCATTTCACCAGTCCAACCACTCCAACCATGGAGCTCCATGGAGCCAAGGGGACGTTAGAGGTCCCTGATGCCCCCAGTAGGAGCCTCCTCCCTGGGTCTTACCTCGCTGTACGACGTGGGCGTCCCCGTCTCCAGATACAACATGTTGGCGCTGAGGTTAAGCAGTGCTGCTGCTGTGTGCTCCACTGACTCCAGGATGAAGCTACACCTTCTGGTCCCTGTTCTCAGTCTGAATGAACGAGTGGCTACGACGACTATGGATGACAACAGAACAGGACAGGCAGAGAGTCTCTATAGGAATTTATGGGAAGGAGATATATACCAGGGGGGGTTGAGAGGAGGAGGGGTCTGAGGAGCTACCTGTCCAATACCTGGGGTGGTGAGTCCACACCCATCTCCTTGACTACCTCTCTCTCTGCTAAGACAGACAAACAGCTCACTCAGATCATTCCATTCAATACAACCAGGACAGTTAATACAGCTCACTCAGATCATTCCATTCAATACAGTCAGTACAGTTAATATAGCTCACTCAGATCATTCCATTCAATACAGTCAGTACAGTTAATACAGCTCACTCAGTTCATTCCATTCAATACAATCAGGACAGACAAACAGCTCACTCAGATCATTCCATTCAATACAGCCAGGACAGTTAATACAGTGATTGCTTTCAATGCAACCTGATTTATATCAACTTACTGCACATTTCAGTGCGTCCTATCATTTTCTAAGGTAAAAGCACTTCTGATTTGATACATTATCCCCTTCTCTGTTGTACAGAACAACTCAAGGTGACAAGACGCAGCTCTGAATATCCACAACGACTAGCACATTCTAACGTCCATAAAATGCTACCAATGCTGAATGGAACTGAACGGACGTCTACTAGCTGAACGTGTGGTCTGACGTAGACGCGGCAAAGAAGAGCAGATATTTGCTCATGTAAAACAGGCAACAACACATTCTAATATTTTCAAGGCGTTATGCATTTCCTGCACTTTTACTATAACCTCTATCCTCAAGAAAGGACTGATGCAGAGCCACACCCTGATAACAAAAAAACAATAAATGAATAGCACATTGAAGAGGCTAATGAATAGCACATTGAATAGCACATTGAATAGGCTAATGAATAGTACATTGAATAGGCTAATGAATAGCACATTGAATAGGCTAATGAATAGTACATTGAATAGGCAAATTATTAGTACATTGAATAGGCTAATGAATAGTACATTGAATAGCACATTGAAGCCTCGTTACTAACCGGTACCCCCTGTATATAGCCTCATTACTAACCGGTACCCCCTGTATATAGTCTCGTTACTAACCGGTACCCCGTGTATATAGCCTCGTTACTAACCGGTACCCCCTGTATATAGCCTCGTTAATAACCGGTACCCCCTGTATATAGCCTCGTTACTAACCGGTACCCCCTGTATATAGCCTCGTTACTAACCGGTACCCCCTGTATATAGCCTCGTTACTAACCGGTACCCCCTGTATATAGCCTCGTTACTAACCGGTACCCCCTGTATATAGCCTCGTTACTAACCGGTACGCCCTGTATATAGCCTCGTTACTAACCGGTACCCCCTGTATATAGTCTCGTTACTAACCGGTACCCCGTGTATATAGCCTCGTTACTAACCGGTACCCCATGTATATAGCCTCGTTACTAACCGGTACCTCCTGTATATAGCCTCGTTACTAACCGGTACCCCCTGTATATAGCCTCGTTACTAACCGGTACCCCCTGTATATAGTCTCGTTACTAACCGGTACCCCGTGTATATAGCCTCGTTACTAACCGGTACCCCGTGTATATAGCCTCGTTACTAACCGGTACCCCATATATATAGCCTCGTTACTAACCGGTACCCCCTGTATATAGCCTCGTTACTAACCGGTACCCCCTGTATATAGCCTCGTTATTGTTATTTTTTAAATATTTTCTTCACTCTTTCTTGAACTGCACTGTTGGTTAAGGGCTTGTTAGTAATCATTTCACAGTAAGGTCTACACTTATTGTATTTGGCGCATGTGACGAATAAAGTTTGATTTGACAGTGAAAAAAACTGTAAACAAATGTCACCAATATGCCCGTATGTAATCAGATCTGTAGTTAGCTAGGCCTACACGTCAACATTATCAAGTGCTAGGCTACATTGCAGACAGTACTTCAACCTGAGTGGCCGGAGGTATTAAAGGAGGGGTGGTTGATGACAGTGCAGGGTAAGTGGGTTGAAGGTGGGGTAAATTCTATTCCTACAGGACAAGAAGGGGAAAGTCTCTCTGACCCGAAGTTAAACTCTTTCAAAAGAGTCACTAAACCTCACTCCTCTATAACCTGGAGCCATCTAGAGTGATTGTCTGCAATCAGCAGCCACACCCAGACCTAGGGATGTAAATTAAACTAGCCACACCATGACAGGTCACCAAGGGATGGAAATTAAACTAGCCCTCTAGCCAGACAGTCACCTAGAGATGGAAATTAAACTAGCCCTCTAGCCAGACAGGTCACCTAGGGATGGAAATTAAACTAGCCCTCTAGCCAGACAGGTCACCTAGGGATGGAAATTAAACTAGCCACACCCAGACAGGTCACCTAGGGATGGAAATTAAACTAGCCACACCCAGACAGGTCACCTAGGGATGGAAATTAAACTAGCCCTCTAGCCAGACAGGTCACCTAGGGATGTAAATTAAACTAGCCCTCTAGCCAGACAGGTCACCTAGGGATGGAAATTAAACTAGCCCTCTAGCCAGACAGGTCACCTAGGGATGGAAATTAAACTGGCCCTCTAGCCAGACAGGTCACCTAGGGATGGAAATTAAACTAGCCCTCTAGCCAGACAGGTCACCTAGGGATGGAAATTAAACTAGCCATCTAGCCAGACAGGTCACCTAGAGATGGAAATTAAACTAGCCCTCTAGCCAGACAGGTCACCTAGGGATGGAGCGAGCGGTCGCATTTGCATTCGCTCTGCAGGTAGTATAACTTTTCATTACATTTCATTACATTTCATTATAGTACAACGGTTTAATTTGTCTAACCTTAGCAATTTCTTCTTAGCTAGCTACTTAGCCGTCTGTGTATAAAAGATAATTGCGTAATTATCGTATTTCGTCGCCTATCGTAGTCCACACTGCTATCTGCCCAGCAGCTAGCAAACGTCCACCGTCTACCGAATAGTAGTATAACTTTTCATTACATTTCATTATAGTACAACGGTCTGATTTTCATTTTCATTACAGTACAACGGTTTGATTTGTTTGATCTTAGCTAGCTACATAGCCGTCTTTGCATCAAACATAATTGTGTAGTTATTGAGGTTCGCCAGCCAGCTATTTTCGCCCTAACGTAACGCAACGTAGCCAACACTGCTAGCTAGCCAGCTTGCCACCGAATAGCAGCATTGTAGAAACGAGTGCATTACAACGGAACGACTTGATCAGTGTAGTGTTGGCTGACTACACAGTTGTCTTTGCTATCTTTGATTTGTATTTGTTCGATCCTAGCTAGCTACTTAGCTGGCTACATAGCCGTCTTTGTATCGGTGATGATTGTGTAGTTATCAAGGTTCGCTGAGGTTCGCTAGCCAGGTATTCTCGCCCTAACGTAACGTAACGTAGTAAACCCTGCTAGCTAGCCAGCTAGCCACCGATTAGCAGCACTGTAGAAACGATTACATTACAACGGTACGACTTGACTTGTGTAGTGTTAGCTAGCTACATAGTTTTCTTTGCTATCTTTTTATCTAAGATAATTGTGTAGCTTTGAGTAATTATCGGTTAGCTAGCCAGCTATTTTTCGCCTGCCGCGCTGCCGTCCTCCTACCTAGCCAACACTGCTAGCTAGCCAACTTCTACCGAATAGCAGCACTGTAGAAACTTACATTACAACGGAACGACTTGATTAGCGTAGTGTTAGCTAGTTGTCTTTGCTGTCCTTGTATCCATGATAATTGTGTAGTTTAGAGAACTTTAGTGAAATTGTCGAGGTTACCTAGCCAGCTTCACTTTCAACAACGTAGCCACTGCTAGCCAGGCTACTTCACCAGCCAGCAGTACTATATCATTTTAGTCAATAAGATCTTGTATTTTATTTTTATTTTTTTGCAACGTAAGCTTAACTTTCTGAACATTCGAGACGTGTAGCCCACTTGTCATTCTAATCTCCTTTGCATTAGCGTAGCCTCTTCTGTAGCCTGTCAACCATGTGTCTGTCTATCCCTGTTCTCTCCTCTCTGCACAGACCATACAAACGCTTCACACCGCGTGGCCGCGCCCACCCTAACCTGGTGGTCCCAGCCCGCACGACCCACGTGGAGTTCCAGGTCTCCGGTAGCCTCTGGAACTGCCGATCTGCGGCCAACAAGGCAGAGCTCATCTCAGCCTATGCGTCCCTCCAGTCCCTCGACTTCTTGGCACTGACGGAAACATGGCTCACCACAGACAACACTGCTACTCCTACTGCTCTCTCTTCATCTGCCCACGTGTTCTCGCACACCCCGAGACCTTCTGGTCAGCGGGGTGGTGGCACCGGGATCCTCATCTCTCCCAAGTGGTCATTCTCTCTTTCTCCCCTTACCCATCTGTCTATCGCCTCCTTTGAATTCCATGCTGTCACAGTTACCAGCCCTTTCAAGCTTAACATCCTTATCATTTATCGCCCTCCAGGTTCCCTTGGAGAGTTCATCAATGAGCTTGATGCCTTGATAAGCTCCTTTCCTGAGGACGGCTCACCTCTCACAGTTCTGGGTGACTTTAACCTCCCCATGTCTACCTTTGACTCATTCCTCTCTGCCTCCTTCTTTCCACTCCTCTCCTCTTTTGACCTCACCCTCTCACCTTCCCCCCCTACTCACAAGGCAGGCAATACGCTTGACCTCATCTTTACTAGATGCTGTTCTTCCACTAACCTCATTGCAACTCCCCTCCAAGTCTCCGACCACTACCTTGTATCCTTTTCCCTCTCGCTCTCATCCAACACTTCCCACACTGCCCCTACTCGGATGGTATCGCGCCGTCCCAACCTCCGCTCTCTCTCCCCCGCTACTCTCTCCTCTTCCATCCTATCATCTCTTCCCTCTGCCCAAACCTTCTCCAACCTATCTCCTGATTCTGCCTCCTCAACCCTCCTCTCCTCCCTTTCTGCATCCTTTGACTCTCTATGTCCCCTATCCTCCAGGCCGGCTCGGTCCTCCCCTCCCGCTCCGTGGCTCGACGACTCATTGCGAGCTCACAGAACAGGGCTCCGGGCAGCCGAGCGGAAATGGAGGAAAACTCGCCTCCCTGCGGACCTGGCATCCTTTCACTCCCTCCTCTCTACATTTTCCTCTTCTGTCTCTGCTGCTAAAGCCACTTTCTACCACTCTAAATTCCAAGCATCTGCCTCTAACCCTAGGAAGCTCTTTGCCACCTTCTCCTCCCTCCTGAATCCTCCTCCCCCTCCCCCCCCCTCCTCCCTCTCTGCAGACGACTTCGTCAACCATTTTGAAAAGAAGGTCGACGACATCCGATCCTCGTTTGCTAAGTCAAACGACACCGCTGGTTCTGCTCACACTGCCCAACCCTGTGCTTTGACCTCTTTCTCCCCTCTCTCTCCAGATGAAATCTCGCGTCTTGTGATGGCCGGCCGCCCAACAACCTGCCCGCTTGACCCTATCCCCTCCTCTCTTCTCCAGACCATTTCCGGAGACCTTCTACCTTACCTCACCTCGCTCATCAACTCATCCTTGACCGCTGGCTACGTCCCTTCCGTCTTCAAGAGAGCGAGAGTTGCACCCCTTCTGAAAAAACCTACACTCGATCCCTCCGATGTCAACAACTACAGACCAGTATCCCTTCTTTCTTTTCTCTCCAAAACTCTTGAACGTGCCGTCCTTGGCCAGCTCTCCTGCTATCTCTCTCAGAATGACCTTCTTGATCCAAATCAGTCAGGTTTCAAGACTAGTCACTCAACTGAGACTGCTCTTCTCTGTATCACGGAGGCGCTCCGCACTGCTAAAGCTAACTCTCTCTCCTCTGCTCTCATCCTTCTAGACCTATCGGCTGCCTTCGATACTGTGAACCATCAGATCCTCCTCTCCACCCTCTCCGAGTTGGGCATCTCCGGCGCGGCCCACGCTTGGATTGCGTCCTACCTGACAGGTCGCTCCTACCAGGTGGCGTGGCGAGAATCTGTCTCCTCACCACGCGCTCTCACCACTGGTGTCCCCCAGGGCTCTGTTCTAGGCCCTCTCCTATTCTCGCTATACACCAAGTCACTTGGCTCTGTCATAACCTCACATGGTCTCTCCTATCATTGCTATGCAGACGACACACAATTAATCTTCTCCTTTCCCCCTTCTGATGACCAGGTGGCGAATCGCATCTCTGCATGTCTGGCAGACATATCAGTGTGGATGACGGATCACCACCTCAAGCTGAACCTCGGCAAGACGGAGCTGCTCTTCCTCCCGGGGAAGGACTGTCCGTTCCATGATCTCGCCATCACGGTTGACAACTCCATTGTGTCCTCCTCCCAGAGCGCTAAGAACCTTGGCGTGATCCTGGACAACACCCTGTCGTTCTCCACTAACATCAAGGCGGTGGCCCGTTCCTGTAGGTTCATGCTCTACAACATCCGCAGAGTACGACCCTGCCTCACACAGGAAGCGGCGCAGGTCCTAATCCAGGCACTTGTCATCTCCCGTCTGGATTACTGCAACTCGCTGTTGGCTGGGCTCCCTGCCTGTGCCATTAAACCCCTACAACTCATCCAGAACGCCGCAGCCCGTCTGGTGTTCAACCTTCCCAAGTTCTCTCACGTCACCCCGCTCCTCCGCTCTCTCCACTGGCTTCCAGTTGAAGCTCGCATCCGCTACAAGACCATGGTGCTTGCCTACGGAGCTGTGAGGGGAACGGCACCTCAGTACCTTCAGGCTCTGATCAGGCCCTACACCCAAACAAGGGCACTGCGTTCATCCACCTCTGGCCTGCTCGCCTCCCTACCACTGAGGAAGTACAGTTCCCGCTCAGCCCAGTCAAAACTGTTCGCTGCTCTGGCACCCCAATGGTGGAACAAACTCCCTCACGACGCCAGGACAGCGGAGTCAATCACCACCTTCCGGAGACACCTGAAACCCCACCTCTTCAAGGAATACCTAGGATAGGATAAAGCAATCCTTCTGCCCCCCCCCCCCCCTTAAAAGATCTAGATGCACTATTGTAAAGTGGCTGTTCCACTGGATGTCATTAGGTGAATGCACCAATTTGTAAGTCGCTCTGGATAAGAGCGTCTGCTAAATGACTTAAATGTAAATGTAAATGGATGGGAATTAAACTAGCCACACCCAGACAGGTCACCTAGGGATGGAAATTAAACTAGCCACACCCAGACAGGTCAAATAGGGATCGAAATTAAACTAGCCCTCTAGCCAGACAGGTCACCTAGGGATGTAAATTAAACAAGCCCTCTAGCCAGACAGGTCACCTAGGGATGGAAATTAAACTAGCCCTCTAGCCAGACAGGTCACCTAGGGATGGAAATTATACTGGCCCTCTAGCCAGACAGGTCACCTAGGGATGGAAATTAAACTAGCCCTCTAGCCAGACAGGTCACCTAGGGATGGAAATTAAACTAGCCATCTAGCCAGACAGGTCACCTAGGGATGGAAATTAAACTAGCCCTCTAGCCAGACAGGTCACCTAGGGATGGAAATTAAACTAGCCCTCTAGCCAGACAGGTCACCTAGGGATGGAAATTAAACTAGCCACACCCAGACAGGTCACCTAGGGATGGAAATTAAACTAGCCACACCCAGACAGGTCACATAGGGATCGAAATTAAACTAGCCCTCTAGCCAGACAGGTCACCTAGGGATGTAAATTAAACTAGCCCTCTAGCCAGACAGGTCACCTAGGGATGGAAATTAAACTAGCCCTCTAGCCAGACAGGTCACCTAGGGATGGAAATTATACTGGCCCTCTAGCCAGACAGGTCACCTAGGGATGGAAATTAAACTAGCCCTCTAGCCAGACAGGTCACCTAGGGATGGAAATTAAACTAGCCATCTAGCCAGACAGGTCACCTAGGGATGGAAATTAAACTAGCCCTCTAGCCAGACAGGTCACCTAGGGATGGAAATTAAACTAGCCCTCTAGCCAGACAGATCACCTAGGGATGGAAATTAAACTAGCCCTCTAGCCAGACAGGTCACCTAGGGATGGAAATTAAACTAGCCCTCTAGCCAGACAGGTCACCTAGAGAAGGAAATTAAACTAGCCCTCTAGCCAGACAGGTCACCTAGGGATGGAAATTAAACTAGCCCTCTAGCCAGACAGATCACCTAGGGATGGGAATTAAACTAGCCACACCCAGACAGGTCACCTAGGGATGGAAATTAAACTAGCCACACCCAGACAGGTCACCTAGGGATGGAAATTAAACTAGCCCTCTAGCCAGACAGGTCACCTAGGGATGGAAATTAAACTAGCCCTCTAGCCAGACAGGTCACCTAGGGATGGAAATTAAACTAGCCCTCTAGCCAGACAGGTCACCTAGGGATGGAAATTAAACTAGCCCTCTAGCCAGACAGGTCACCTAGGGATGGAAATTAAACTAGCCCTCTAGCCAGACAGGTGACCTAGGGATGGAAATTAAACTAGCCCTCTAGCCTGACAGGTCACCTAGGGATGTAAATTAAACTAGCCCTCTAGCCAGACAGGTCACCTAGGGATGGGAATTAAACTAGCCACACCCAGACAGGTCACCTAGGGATGGAAATTAAACTAGCCACACCCAGACAGGTCACCTAGGGATGGAAATTAAACTAGCCCTCTAGCCAGACAGGTCACCTAGGGATGGGAATTAAACTAGCCACACCCAGACAGGTCACCTAGGGATGGAAATTAAACTAGCCACACCCAGACAGGTCACCTAGGGATGGAAATTAAACTAGCCACACCCAGACAGGTCACCTAGGGATGGAAATTAAACTAGCCCTCTAGCCAGACAGGTCACCTAGGGATGGAAATTAAACTAGCCCTCTAGCCAGACAGGTCACCTAGGGATGGAAATTAAACTAGCCCTCTAGCCAGACAGGTCACCTAGGGATGGAAATTAAACTAGCCCTCTAGCCAGACAGGTCACCTAGGGATGGAAATTAAACTAGCCCTCTAGCCAGACAGGTCACCTAGGGATGGAAATTAAACTAGCCCTCTAGTCAGACAGGTCACCTAGGGATGGAAATTAAACTAGCCCTCTAGCCAGACAGGTCACCTAGGGATGGAAATTAAACTAGCCCTCTAGCCAGACAGGTCACCTAGAGATGGAAATTAAACTAGCCCTCTAGCCAGACAGGTCACATAGGGATGGAAATTAAACTAGCCCTCTAGTCAGACAGGTCACCTAGGGATGGGAATTAAACTAGCCACACCCAGACAGGTCACCTAGGGATGGAAATTAAACTAGCCACACCCAGACAGGTCACCTAGGGATGGAAATTAAACTAGCCCTCTAGAAAACAGGTCACCTAGGGATGGAAATTAAACTAGCCCTCTAGCCAGACAGGTAACCTAGGGATGGAAATTAAACTAGCCACACCCAGACAGGTCACCTAGGGATAGAAATTAAACTAGCCCTCTAGCCAGACAGGTCACCTAGGGATGGGAATTAAACTAGCCACACCCAGACAGGTCACCTAGGGATGGAAATTAAACTAGCCACACCCAGACAGGTCACCTAGGGATGGAAATTAAACTAGCCCTCTAGCCAGACAGGTCATCTAGGGATGGAAATTAAACTAGCCCTCTAGCCAGACAGGTCACCTAGGGATGGAAATTAAACTAGCCCTCTAGCCAGACAGGTCACCTAGGGATGGAAATTAAACTAGCCCTCTAGCCAGACAGGTCACCTAGGGATGGAAATTAAACTAGCCCTCTAGCCAGACAGGTCACCTAGGGATGTAAATTAAACTAGCCCTCTAGCCTGACAGGTCACCTAGGGATGTAAATTAAACTAGCCCTCTAGCCAGACAGGTCACCTAGGGATGGAAATTAAACTAGCCCTCTAGCCAGACAGGTGACCTAGGGATGGAAATTAAACTAGCCCTCTAGCCAGATAGGTTACCTAGGGATGGAAATTAAACTAGCCCTCTAGTCAGACAGGTCACCTAGGGATGCAAATTAAACTAGCCCTCTAGCCTGACAGGTCACCTAGGGTTGGAAATTAAACTAGCCCTCTAGCCAGACAGGTCACCTAGGGATGGAAATTAAATTAGCCCTCTAGCCAGACAGGTCACCTAGGGATGGAAATTAAACTAGCCCTCTAGCCTGACAGGTAACCTAGGGATGGAAATTAAGCTAGCCCTCTAGCCAGACAGGTCACCTAGGGATGGAAATTAAACTAGCCCTCTAGCCAGACAGGTCACCTAGGGATGGAAATTAAACTAGCCCTCTAGCCAGACAGGTCACCTAGGGATGGAAATTAAACTAGCCCTCTAGCCAGACAGGTTACCTAGGGATGGAAATTAAACTAGCCCTCTAGCCAGACAGGTCACCTAGGGATAGAAATTAAACTAGCCCTCTAGCCAGACAGGTGACCTAGGGATGGAAATTAAACTAGCCCTCTAGCCAGACAGGTCACCTAGGGATGGAAATTAAACTAGCCCTCTAGCCAGACAGGTCACCTAGGGATGGAAATTAAACTAGCCCTCTAGCCAGACAGGTCTACTAGGGATGGAAATTAAACTAGCCCTCTAGCCAGACAGGTCACCTAGGGATGGAAATTAAACTAGCCCTCTAGCCAGACAGGTCACCTAGGGATGGAAATTAAACTAGCCCTCTAGCCAGACAGGTCACCTAGGGATGGAAATTAAGCTAGCCCTCTAGCCAGACAGGTCACCTAGGGATGGAAATTAAACTAGCCCTCTAGCCAGACAGGTCACCTAGGGATGGAAATTAAACTAGCCCTCTAGCCAGACAGGTCACCTAGGGATGGAAATTAAACTAGCCCTCTAGCCAGACAGGTCACCTAGGGATGGAAATTAAACTAGCCCTCTAGTCAGACAGGTCACCTAGGGATGGGAATTAAACTAGCCACACCCAGACAGGTCACCTAGGGAAGGAAATTAAACTAGCCACACCCAGACAGGTCACCTAGGGATGGAAATTAAACTAGCCCTCTAGCCAGACAGGTCACCTAGGGATGGAAATTAAACTAGCCCTCTAGCCAGACAGGTCACCTAGAGATGGAAATTAAACTAGCCACACCCAGACAGGTCACCTAGGGATGGAAAGTAAACTAGCCCTCTAGCCAGACAGGTAACCTAGGGATGGGAATTAAACTAGCCACACCCAGACAGGTCACCTAGGGATGGAAATTAAACTAGCCACACCCAGACAGGTCACCTAGGGATGGAAATTAAACTAGCCCTCTAGCCAGACAGGTCACCTAGGGATGGAAATTAAACTAGCCCTCTAGCCAGACAGGTCACCTAGGGATGGAAATTAAACTAGCCCTCTAGCCAGACAGGTCACCTAGGGATGGAAATTAAACTAGCCCTCTAGCCAGACAGGTCACCTAGGGATGGAAATTAAACTAGCCCTCTAGCCAGACAGGTCAGCTAGGGATGGAAATTAAACTAGCCCTCTAGCCTGACAGGTCACCTAGGGATGTAAATTAAACTAGCCGTCTAGCCAGACAGGTCACCTAGGGATGGAAATTAAACTAGCCCTCTAGCCAGACAGGTGACCTAGGGATGGAAATTAAACTAGCCCTCTAGCCAGACAGGTTACCTAGGGATGGAAATTAAACTAGCCCTCTAGTCAGACAGGTCACCTAGGGATGCAAATTAAACTAGCCCTCTAGCCTGACAGGTCACCTAGGGTTGGAAATTAAACTAGCCCTCTAGCCAGACAGGTCACCTAGGGATGGAAATTAAACTAGCCCTCTAGCCAGACAGGTCACCTAGGGATGGAAATTAAACTAGCCCTCTAGCCAGACAGGTTACCTAGGGATGGAAATTAAACTAGCCCTCTAGCTAGACAGGTCACCTAGGGATGGAAATTAAACTAGCCCTCTAGCCAGACAGGTGACCTAGGGATGGAAATTAAACTAGCCCTCTAGCCAG
Organism: Salvelinus fontinalis; assembly: GCF_029448725.1. NCBI lineage: Eukaryota > Metazoa > Chordata > Actinopteri > Salmoniformes > Salmonidae > Salvelinus > Salvelinus fontinalis. The sequence goes on from NC_074678.1 coordinate 8,503,540, forward strand.
ACAGGTCACCAAGGGATGGAAATTAAGCTAGCCCTCTAGCCAGACAGGTCACCTAGGGATGGAAATTAAACTAGCCCTCTAGCCAGACAGGTCACCTAGGGATGGAAATTAAACTAGCCCTCTAGCCAGACAGGTCACCTAGGGATGGAAATTAAACTAGCCCTCTAGCCAGACAGGTCACCTAGGGATGGAAATTAAACTAGCCCTCTAGCCAGACAGGTTACCTAGGGATGGAAATTAAACTAGCCCTCTAGCCAGACAGGTCACCTAGGGATGGAAATTAAACTAGCCCTCTAGCCAGACAGGTGACCTAGGGATGGAAATTAAACTAGCCCTCTAGCCAGACAGGTCACCTAGGGATGGAAATTAAACTAGCTCTCTAGCCAGACAGGTCACCTAGGGATGGAAATTAAACTAGCCCTCTAGCCAGACAGGTCTACTAGGGATGTAAATTAAACTAGCCCTCTAGCCAGACAGGTCACCTAGGGATGGAAATTAAACTAGCCCTCTAGCCAGACAGGTCACCTAGGGATGGAAATTAAACTAGCCCTCTAGCCAGACAGGTCACCTAGGGATGGAAATTAAACTAGCCCTCTAGCCAGACAGGTCACCTAGGGATGGAAATTAAACTAGCCCTCTAGCCAGACAGGTCACCTAGGGATGGGAATTAAACTAGCCACACCCAGACAGGTCACCTAGGGATGGAAATTAAACTAGCCACACCCATACAGGTCACCTAGGGATGGAAATTAAACTAGCCCTCTAGCCAGACAGTTCACCTTCGGGATGGAAATTAAACTAGCCCTCTAGCCAGACAGGTCACCTAGGGATGGAAATTAAACTAGCCCTCTAGCCAGACAGGTCACCTAGGGATGGAAATTAAACTAGCCCTCTAGCCTGACAGGTCACCTAGGGATGGAAATTAAACTAGCCCTCTACCCAGACAGGTCACCTAGGGATGGAAATTAAACTAGCCACACCCAGACAGGTCACCTAGGGATGGAAATTAAACTAGCCCTCTAGCCAGACAGGTCACCTAGGGATGGAAATTAAACTAGCCCTCTAGCCAGACAGGTCACCTAGGGATGGAAATTAAACTAGCCCTCTAGCCAGACAGGCTACCTAGGGATGGAAATTAAACTAGCCCTCTAGCCAGACAGGTCACCTAGGGATGGAAATTAAACTAGCCCTCTAGCCAGACAGGTGACCTAGGGATGGAAATTAAACTAGCCCTCTAGCCAGACAGGTCACCTAGGGATGGAAATTAAACTAGCCCTCTAGCCAGACAGGTCACCTAGGGATGGAAATTAAACTAGCCCTCTAGCCAGACAGGTCACCTAGGGATGGAAATTAAGCTAGCCCTCTAGCCTGACAGGTCACCTAGGGATGGAAATTAAACTAGCCCTCTAGCCAGACAGGTCACCTAGGGATGGAAATTAAACTAGCCCTCTAGCCAGACAGGTCACCTAGGGATGGAAATTAAGCTAGCCCTCTAGCCTGACAGGTCACCTAGGGATGGAAATTAAACTAGCCCTCTAGCCAGACAGGTCACCTAGGGATGGAAATTAAACTAGCCCTCTAGCCAGACAGGTCACCTAGGGATGGAAATTAAACTAGCCCTCTAGCCAGACAGGTTACCTAGGGATGGAAATTAAACTAGCCCTCTAGCCAGACAGGTCACCTAGGGATAGAAATTAAACTAGCCCTCTAGCCAGACAGGTGACCTAGGGATGGAAATTAAACTAGCCCTCTAGCCAGACAGGTCACCTAGGGATGGAAATTAAACTAGCCCTCTAGCCAGACAGGTCACCTAGGGATGGAAATTAAACTAGCCCTCTAGCCAGACAGGTCTACTAGGGATGTAAATTAAACTAGCCCTCTAGCCAGACAGGTCACCTAGGGATGGAAATTAAACTAGCCCTCTAGCCAGACAGGTCACCTAGGGATGGAAATTAAACTAGCCCTCTAGCCAGACAGGTCACCTAGGGATGGAAATTAAGCTAGCCCTCTAGCCAGACAGGTCACCTAGGGATGGAAATTAAACTAGCCCTCTAGCCAGACAGGTCACCTAGGGATGGAAATTAAACTAGCCCTCTAGCCAGACAGGTCACCTAGGGATGGAAATTAAACTAGCCCTCTAGCCAGACAGGTCACCTAGGGATGGAAATTAAACTAGCCCTCTAGTCAGACAGGTCACCTAGGGATGGGAATTAAACTAGCCACACCCAGACAGGTCACCTAGGGAAGGAAATTAAACTAGCCACACCCAGACAGGTCACCTAGGGATGGAAATTAAACTAGCCCTCTAGCCAGACAGGTCACCTAGGGATGGAAATTAAACTAGCCCTCTAGCCAGACAGGTCACCTAGAGATGGAAATTAAACTAGCCACACCCAGACAGGTCACCTAGGGATGGAAAGTAAACTAGCCCTCTAGCCAGACAGGTAACCTAGGGATGGGAATTAAACTAGCCACACCCAGACAGGTCACCTAGGGATGGAAATTAAACTAGCCACACCCAGACAGGTCACCTAGGGATGGAAATTAAACTAGCCCTCTAGCCAGACAGGTCACCTAGGGATGGAAATTAAACTAGCCCTCTAGCCAGACAGGTCACCTAGGGATGGAAATTAAACTAGCCCTCTAGCCAGACAGGTCACCTAGGGATGGAAATTAAACTAGCCCTCTAGCCAGACAGGTCACCTAGGGATGGAAATTAAACTAGCCCTCTAGCCTGACAGGTAACATAGGGATGGAAATTAAGCTAGCCCTCTAGCCAGACAGGTCACCTAGGGATGGAAATTAAACTAGCCCTCTAGCCAGACAGGTCACCTAGGGATGGAAATTAAACTAGCCCTCTAGCCAGACAGGTCACCTAGGGATGGAAATTAAACTAGCCCTCTAGCCAGACAGGTTACCTAGGGATGGAAATTAAACTAGCCCTCTAGCCAGACAGGTCACCTAGGGATAGAAATTAAACTAGCCCTCTAGCCAGACAGGTGACCTAGGGATGGAAATTAAACTAGCCCTCTAGCCAGACAGGTCACCTAGGGATGGAAATTAAACTAGCCCTCTAGCCAGACAGGTCACCTAGGGATGGAAATTAAACTAGCCCTCTAGCCAGACAGGTCTACTAGGGATGTAAATTAAACTAGCCCTCTAGCCAGACAGGTCACCTAGGGATGGAAATTAAACTAGCCCTCTAGCCAGACAGGTCACCTAGGGATGGAAATTAAACTAGCCCTCTAGCCAGACAGGTCACCTAGGGATGGAAATTAAGCTAGCCCTCTAGCCAGACAGGTCACCTAGGGATGGAAATTAAACTAGCCCTCTAGCCAGACAGGTCACCTAGGGATGGAAATTAAACTAGCCCTCTAGCCAGACAGGTCACCTAGGGATGGAAATTAAACTAGCCCTCTAGCCAGACAGGTCACCTAGGGATGGAAATTAAACTAGCCCTCTAGTCAGACAGGTCACCTAGGGATGGGAATTAAACTAGCCACACCCAGACAGGTCACCTAGGGAAGGAAATTAAACTAGCCACACCCAGACAGGTCACCTAGGGATGGAAATTAAACTAGCCCTCTAGCCAGACAGGTCACCTAGGGATGGAAATTAAACTAGCCCTCTAGCCAGACAGGTCACCTAGAGATGGAAATTAAACTAGCCACACCCAGACATGTCACCTAGGGATGGAAAGTAAACTAGCCCTCTAGCCAGACAGGTAACCTAGGGATGGGAATTAAACTAGCCACACCCAGACAGGTCACCTAGGGATGGAAATTAAACTAGCCACACCCAGACAGGTCACCTAGGGATGCAAATTAAACTAGCCCTCTAGCCAGACAGGTCACCTAGGGATGGAAATTAAACTAGCCCTCTAGCCAGACAGGTCACCTAGGGATGGAAATTAAACTAGCCCTCTAGCCAGACAGGTCACCTAGGGATGGAAATTAAACTAGCCCTCTAGCCAGACAGGTCACCTAGGGATGGAAATTAAACTAGCCCTCTAGCCAGACAGGTCAGCTAGGGATGGAAATTAAACTAGCCCTCTAGCCTGACAGGTCACCTAGGGATGTAAATTAAACTAGCCGTCTAGCCAGACAGGTCACCTAGGGATGGAAATTAAACTAGCCCTCTAGCCAGACAGGTGACCTAGGGATGGAAATTAAACTAGCCCTCTAGCCAGACAGGTCACCTAGGGATGGAAATTAAACTAGCCCTCTAGCCAGACAGGTTACCTAGGGATGGAAATTAAACTAGCCCTCTAGCTAGACAGGTCACCTAGGGATGGAAATTAAACTAGCCCTCTAGCCAGACAGGTGACCTAGGGATGGAAATTAAACTAGCCCTCTAGCCAGACAGGTCACCAAGGGATGGAAATTAAGCTAGCCCTCTAGCCAGACAGGTCACCTAGGGATGGAAATTAAACTAGCCCTCTAGCCAGACAGGTCACCTAGGGATGGAAATTAAACTAGCCCTCTAGCCAGACAGGTCACCTAGGGATGGAAATTAAACTAGCCCTCTAGCCAGACAGGTCACCTAGGGATGGAAATTAAACTAGCCCTCTAGCCAGACAGGTTACCTAGGGATGGAAATTAAACTAGCCCTCTAGCCAGACAGGTCACCTAGGGATGGAAATTAAACTAGCCCTCTAGCCAGACAGGTGACCTAGGGATGGAAATTAAACTAGCCCTCTAGCCAGACAGGTCACCTAGGGATGGAAATTAAACTAGCCCTCTAGCCAGACAGGTCACCTAGGGATGGAAATTAAACTAGCCCTCTAGCCAGACAGGTCTACTAGGGATGTAAATTAAACTAGCCCTCTAGCCAGACAGGTCACCTAGGGATGGAAATTAAACTAGCCCTCTAGCCAGACAGGTCACCTAGGGATGGAAATTAAACTAGCCCTCTAGCCAGACAGGTCACCTAGGGATGGAAATTAAACTAGCCCTCTAGCCAGACAGGTCACCTAGGGATGGAAATTAAACTAGCCCTCTAGCCAGACAGGTCACCTAGGGATGGGAATTAAACTAGCCACACCCAGACAGGTCACCTAGGGATGGAAATTAAACTAGCCACACCCATACAGGTCACCTAGGGATGGAAATTAAACTAGCCCTCTAGCCAGACAGTTCACCTTCGGGATGGAAATTAAACTAGCCCTCTAGCCAGACAGGTCACCTAGGGATGGAAATTAAACTAGCCCTCTAGCCAGACAGGTCACCTAGGGATGGAAATTAAACTAGCCCTCTAGCCTGACAGGTCACCTAGGGATGGAAATTAAACTAGCCCTCTACCCAGACAGGTCACCTAGGGATGGAAATTAAACTAGCCACACCCAGACAGGTCACCTAGGGATGGAAATTAAACTAGCCCTCTAGCCAGACAGGTCACCTAGGGATGGAAATTAAACTAGCCCTCTAGCCAGACAGGTCACCTAGGGATGGAAATTAAACTAGCCCTCTAGCCAGACAGGCTACCTAGGGATGGAAATTAAACTAGCCCTCTAGCCAGACAGGTCACCTAGGGATGGAAATTAAACTAGCCCTCTAGCCAGACAGGTGACCTAGGGATGGAAATTAAACTAGCCCTCTAGCCAGACAGGTCACCTAGGGATGGAAATTAAACTAGCCCTCTAGCCAGACAGGTCACCTAGGGATGGAAATTAAACTAGCCCTCTAGCCAGACAGGTCACCTAGGGATGGAAATTAAGCTAGCCCTCTAGCCTGACAGGTCACCTAGGGATGGAAATTAAACTAGCCCTCTAGCCAGACAGGTCACCTAGGGATGGAAATTAAACTAGCCCTCTAGCCAGACAGGTCACCTAGGGATGTAAATTAAACTAGCCCTCTAGCCAGACAGGTCACCTAGGGATGGAAATTAAACTAGCCCTCTAGCCAGACAGGTCACCTAGGGATGGAAATTAAACTAGCCCTCTAGCCAGACAGGTCACCTAGGGATGGGAATTAAACTAGCCACACCCAGACAGGTCACCTAGGGATGGAAATTAAACTAGCCACACCCATACAGGTCACCTAGGGATGGAAATTAAACTAGCCCTCTAGCCAGACAGTTCACCTTCGGGATGGAAATTAAACTAGCCCTCTAGCCAGACAGGTCACCTAGGGATGGAAATTAAACTAGCCCTCTAGCCAGACAGGTCACCTAGGGATGGAAATTAAACTAGCCCTCTAGCCTGACAGGTCACCTAGGGATGGAAATTAAACTAGCCCTCTACCCAGACAGGTCACCTAGGGATGGAAATTAAACTAGCCACACCCAGACAGGTCACCTAGCGATGGAAATTAAACTAGCCCTCTAGCCAGACAGGTCACCTAGGGATGGAAATTAAACTAGCCCTCTAGCCAGACAGGTCATCTAGGGATGGAAATTAAACTAGCCCTCTAGCCAGACAGGTCACCTAGGGATGGAAATTAAACTAGCCCTCTAGCCAGACAGGTCACCTAGGGATGTAAATTAAACTAGCCCTCTAGCCAGACAGGTCACCTAGGGATGTAAATTAAACTAGCCCTCTAGCCTGACAGGTCACATAGGGATGTAAATTAAACTAGCCCTCTAGCCAGACAGGTCACCTAGGGATGGAAATTAAACTAGCCCTCTAGCCAGACAGGTTACCTAGGGATGGAAATTAAACTAGCCCTCTAGCCAGACAGGTTACCTAGGGATGGAAATTAAACTAGCCCTCTAGCCAGACAGATCACCTAGGGATGCAAATTAAACTAGCCCTCTAGCCTGACAGGTCACCTAGGGATGGAAATTAAACTAGCCCTCTAGCCAGACAGGTCACCTAGAGATGGAAATTAAACTAGCCCTCTAGCCAGACAGGTCACCTAGGGGTGGAAATTAAACTAGCCCTCTAGCCTGACAGGTCACCTAGGGATGGAAATTAAGCTAGCCCTCTAGCCAGACAGGTCACCTAGGGATGGAAATTAAACTAGCCCTCTAGCCAGACAGGTCACCTAGGGATGGAAATTAAACTAGCCCTCTAGCCAGACAGGTCACCTAGGGATGGAAATTAAACTAGCCCTCTAGCCAGACAGGTCACCTAGGGATGGAAATTAAACTAGCCCACTAGCCAGACAGGTTACCTAGGGATGGAAATTAAACTAGCCCTCTAGCCTGACAGGTCACCAAGGGATGGAAATTAAACTAGCCCTCTAGCCACACCCTGACAGGTCACCTAGAGATGGAAATTAAACTAGCCCTCTAGCCAGACAGGTCACCTAGGGATGGAAATTAAACTAGCCCTCTAGCCAGACAGGTCACCTAGGGATGGAAATTAAACTAGCCCTCTAGCCAGACAGGTCACCTAGGGATGTAAATTAAACTAGCCCTCTAGCCAGACAGGTCACCTAGGGATGGAAATTAAACTAGCCCACTAGCCAGACAGGTTACCTAGGGATGGAAATTAAACTAGCCCTCTAGCCTGACAGGTCACCAAGGGATGGAAATTAAACTAGCCCTCTAGCCACACCCTGACAGGTCACCTAGAGATGGAAATTAAACTAGCCCTCTAGCCAGACAGGTCACCTAGGGATGGAAATTAAACTAGCCCTCTAGCCAGACAGGTCACCTAGGGATGGAAATTAAACTAGCCCTCTAGCCAGACAGGTCACCTAGGGATGGAAATTAAACTAGCCCTCTAGCCAGACAGGTCACCTAGGGATGGAAATTAAACTAGCCCACTAGCCAGACAGGTTACCTAGGGATGGAAATTAAACTAGCCCTCTAGCCTGACAGGTCACCAAGGGATGGAAATTAAACTAGCCCTCTAGCCACACCCTGACAGGTCACCTAGAGATGGAAATTAAACTAGCCTTCTAGCCAGAGGCTAGCACTTTTTTTAGTGCGGGCTAGTAAAACACGTACCAACCTAAATACTCAAATTTGCCAAACTAGCACACTGAAAACATTGCATGGAACAGATTTTAGACTGTAGACAGTAGAATGCAGGCCAACCCGGTCGAGTAGAAATAACCCTGACTGGCCAGTGCCAAAGATATAAAAGCTCCACACCCAGCCCTGGACCCTGAGGCTACAGACCTACAGGTCAACTTGTCCTGGCTGCAAAGTAGAGGAACACTTTAAACCAAATGGCCCCTATTTTTTTTTATGTTATAGCCTCCCTCCTCCCTCCCTTGGTACGGTGGCCTCATCTCATTCAAGGATTCACCTATTTTGAAACTGGTAATTAGTTGAGCTAGCTAAACAAACTTCTAACTTCTATTGGATTCTGAATACCCATGAGAGTTGGAGCAGTACTACTGTGTCTTCATGGATACTACAGAGAATAGAGCTGGTGTAAGACAAGCAGACAGCTCTACAGAGAATAGAGCTGGTGTAAGACAAGCAGACAGCTCTACAGAGAATAGAGCTGGTTTAAGACAAGCAGACAGCTCTATAGAGAATAGAGCTGGTTTAAGACACGCAGACAGCTCTATAGAGAATAGAGCTGGTTTCAGACAAGCAGACAGGTGTGTAGAGAATAGAGCTGGTTTCAGACAAGCAGACAGCTCTATAGAGAATAGAGCTGGTTTAAGACAAGCAGACAGCTCTACAAAGAATAGAGCTGGTTTCAGACAAGCAGACAGCTCTATAGAGAATAGAGCTGGTTTAAGACAAGCAGACAGCTCTATAGAGAATAGAGCTGGTTTAAGACAAGCAGACAGCTCTACAGAGAATAGAGCTGGTTTCAGACAAGCAGACAGCTCTATAGAGAATAGAGCTGGTTTAAGACAAGCAGACAGCTCTACGGAGAATAGAGCTGGTTTAAGACAAGCAGACAGCTCTATAGAGAATAGAGCTGGTTTAAGACACGCAGACAGCTCTACAGAGATTAGAGCTGGTTTAAGACAAGCAGACAGCTCTATAGAGAATAGAGCTGGTTTCAGACAAGCAGACAGCTCTATAGAGAATAGAGCTGGTTTAAGACAAGCAGACAGGTGTGTAGAGAATAGAGCTGGTTTAAGACACGCAGACAGCTGTGTAGAGAATAGAGCTGGTTTAAGACAAGCAGACAGCTCTACAGAGAATAGAGCTGGTTTAAGACAAGCAGACAGCTCTACAGAGAATAGAGCTGGTTTAAGACAAGCAGACAGCTCTATAGAGAATAGAGCTGGTTTAAGACACGCAGACAGCTCTATAGAGAATAGAGCTGGTTTCAGACAAGCAGACAGGTGTGTAGAGAATAGAGCTGGTTTCAGACAAGCAGACAGCTCTACAGAGAATAGAGCTGGTTTCAGACAAGCAGACAGCTCTATAGAGAATAGAGCTGGTTTCAGACAAGCAGACAGCTCTACAGAGAATAGAGCTGGTTTCAGACAAGCAGACAGCTCTATAGAGAATAGAGCTGGTTTAAGACAAGCAGACAGCTCTATAGAGAATAGAGCTGGTTTAAGACAAGCAGACAGCTCTACAGAGAATAGAGCTGGTTTAAGACAAGCAGACAGCTCTACAGAGAATAGAGCTGGTTTAAGACAAGCAGACAGCTCTACAGAGAATAGAGCTGGTTTCAGACAAGCAGACAGCTCTATAGAGAATAGAGCTGGTTTAAGACAAGCAGACAGCTCTATAGAGAATAGAGCTGGTTTAAGACACACAGACAGCTCTACAGAGATTAGAGCTGGTTTAAGACAAGCAGACAGCTCTATAGAGAATAGAGCTGGTTTCAGACAAGCAGACAGCTCTATAGAGAATAGAGCTGGTTTAAGACAAGCAGACAGGTGTGTAGAGAATAGAGCTGGTTTAAGACACGCAGACAGCTGTGTAGAGAATAGAGCTGGTTTCAGACAAGCAGACAGCTCTGTAGAGAATAGTTCAGATTTTTCTACCTATTGAAAAGTCCAGTGATAATCCTGTTGACTAAATGAAATGTCACTCTGCCCTCATCGTTTGTAACCTTCAAGTCACTTGAACAATCTTATAACACAAAGCCAAATATAACTTTACAAGTCACAAACACCGAAGGTGAGTACGTTTTATCCACACGATCTCTGTAACCAGTCCCAAACGTGAAGAATGGGCACGAGTCTAACTATTGACTTTTAACATTAGACCTCCTAGTCAATAAAAGGATAAGATGACTCTGGTGACTCTGGTGACAGAGCAACACAAAGGGAGCAAAGCCCTAAACCTGATCCTCGCAATAATCACAAATTACAGCACAGCTGTGGTGACGGGGGGGGGGGTTAAATCTCTGACAGAGGACCAGTCTTCAGGGGACTACTGCCGGGGACTACTGCCGGGGACTACTGCCGTGGACTACTGCCTATAATACACTGTTATCAGCAGGACAGGATATGTGATATGGAGGTGACATTTAGAAATGAGAATTGATCAAATACATCAATAATACAGTTTCATTATTTGGCAACAGGATGTAGATCAGTGATAAAAGCTTGAGTTACTTCTAAACGGTAGTAGAAACAGGATGTAGATCAGTGATTAAAGCTTGAGTTACTTCTAAACGGTAGAAGGAACAGGTTGTAGATCAGTGATTAAAGCTTGAGTTACTTCTAAACGGTAGAAGGAACAGGTTGTAGATCAGTGATTAAAGCTTGAGTTACTTCTAAACGGTAGTAGGAACAGGATATAGATCAGTGATTAAAGCTTGAGTTACTTCTAAACGGTAGAAGGAACAGGTTGTAGATCAGTGATTAAAGCTTGAGTTACTTCTAAACGGTAGTAGCAACGGGTTGTAGATCAGTGATTAAAGCTTGAGTTACTTCTAAACGGTAGAAGGAACAGGTTGTAGATCAGTGATTAAAGCTTGAGTTACTTCTAAACGGTAGAAGGTAAACTACTCACTGGGCACAAACTGGGTGAGTCAACGTTGTTTCAATGTCATATGTCAACGTTGTTTCAATGTCATATGTCAACGTCTACTGGAAAATACATTGGATTTTTTTTTTTTTTTATATAAATACTGTTGTTTTTGGAGGGAGAGATTTTCAGGGTGAAATTTCTACCCGCAAGGAACATGTCATCATTAGTGTGACCGCATATAAAACACCCAAAATGTGGGACAACAGGATGATTTTGTGGGACATTTTGCGGGCCACTGTAGCCTACATGAATACCCTCCTGCTCATGGTGTAGTGCCAAGGAGACCCTGATAAGTTTGATGAAATGACCTTATATCTTTCATTCTAATATAGCTAAGTATATACGACAGACAATAACAAACTGAATCAATATCAGTGATCCGTTAGAAGAGGAGGGTGAGGGAGACAGAATCAAAGGCTTCATCCTTTTCCTCCATGTACAGAGGCCTTCAGAAAGTATCCATACCCCTTAACTTGTTCCACATGTTGTTCTGTTACAGACGAGAATACAAAAGGATTAAATGTACCTTTTTTTTCTCTCTCACCCATCTACACACGATACCCCATAATGACAAAGTGAAAACGTGATTTTAAGACATTTTTGCAAATGTGTTGAAAAATAAATACAGACATTTACATAATTATTCACACCCCTGAGTCAATAGTTTATAGAAGCGCCTTTGGCTGTGATTACAGCTGTGAGTCTTTCTGGGTAAGTCTCTAAGAGCTTTCCACACCTGGATTGTGCAATATTTGCTCATCATTCTTTTCAAACATTTTCAAGCTCTGTCAAATTGGTTGTTGATCATTGCTAGACAACGATTTTCAGGCCTTGCCATAGATTTTCAAGTAGATTTAAGTCAAAACTGTAACTCAGCCACTCAGGAACATTCACTGTCTTCATGGCAACCAACTCCAGTGTATACGTGACCTTGTGTTTTAGGTTATTGTCCTGCTGAAAGGTGATTTAATTTCTCAGTGTCTGGTGGAAAGCAGACTGAACCAGGTTTTCCTCTAGGATTGTTCCTGTGTTTAGCTCCATTCAGATAATTTTTTATCCTGAAAAACTCCTCAGTCCTTAATGATTACAAGCATACCCATAACATGATGCAGCCACCACTTTGCTTGGAAATATGAAGACTGGTACTCAGTAATGTGTTGTATTATATTTGTCCCAAACATAACACTTTGTATTCAGGACCAAAAATGTATATATTTTTCTTGTGTACTACAAGCATAGTAGTACACAAGAAACACAAGTGTGTCAAATCAAAGTAAAAGCCCTTTTTCTTTTTTTTACACAACGAATTTGCGGCCAAGCATATCCCATCAGGTTTGTTTTTACAAAAAAAGTGGGTGTACAACTGGCCCAAACTGCCCATTGATTGGATCCTGTATACAGCGTTTAACATATTAAAAGCAAAATTGTATTTGTCCAACCTTTGTTGCTATGGTTGCAGATGTGCATAATATGCTGAGGCCCTAATCAAAAAGTATTCAATAACTCCCAAGTAACAAAAACGTGGCTATAGGTTGTAGTAACATTTAAACTAAAAACATGTTTCAAAAATGTTTGCACTGCACGGATCACCGGTGCGGTTGAATTCGGCATTGCTGTATGGTGCAATCAACATGTATTGTAGTTGAGTAGCCAGCCTAGGCTACTGCTCAAATGTTGCTGTAATAGGCCTATATGTTTCTTCTTTTACAGTTTTAGGGGTTATTCACTATCAAGCTTTAAAAACCGAAGCCAGACTGCAACATTTGAGTAGCCTAGCTAGGACTGTGTCATGTGTCAGTACACTGTTCCTCTGCTGCGCGCTGTAAAGCAGGACAGCAGCGCAGTTGGAAGTGGAATTCATCAATGTGAGAGTTTAAGGATGACTCAGCTGTTGACTCATTTATACTCGCTTGTTTGTCCTATTGTCCTTTAGTCGTAATTTATACCCGCGTCTGACTCATTTATCTTAAAACTTTTTGACAACCAAGACGACATTTTCTGTAGACTACAGCTATGACCCGCTGGAACCGAAACTTGGCACGGAGATTTAGCCTACTACAACACGTTTAAACTTTCGGTCCGGTAGACGATTCGTTCAGTGCGACTGATTTGCGAAGATATGATACAGTGCACTGGCTAGCTCGTGTGGGTGTGTGTGTGTGGCAAGGCACTGCTGTTTGGCGTGCAGCACGTTGGCAGGGCTTACTGTACGCAAGCAAAGTGTAATTAATAACTTCACCATGCCCAAAGGGATATTCAATGTCTGCTTTTTTTATTACCAATAGGTGCCCGTCTTTGCAAAGCCTGCATTGCAAAACCTCCCTGGTCTTTGTGGTTGAATCTGTTTGAAATTCACGAGGGACTTTACAGATAATTGTACGTGGGGGTTACAGAGATGAGGTAGTCAATCAAAAACCATGTTAAACATTATTATTGCACACAGAGTGAGTCCATGAAACGTATTATGTGGCTTGTTAAACAAATGTTTACTCGTGAACGTATTTAGGCCTTAAAAAAAGGGGTTTAATACTTATTGACTCAAAGAGATTTCAACTTTTAATTTTTAATGAATTTGTAAACATTTTGAAAAACATAATTCCACTTTGACATTACGGAGTATAGAGGCCAGTGACACAAAATCTTAATTGAATCCATTTTTAATCCAGGCTGTAACATCAGTAGACTTTACGTATGCAGTTAGGGCTAACTGTCCAAGTTTAGGTGGGATTTAGCCTGAAAGGATCTGAGAAATGTGATTGGTTGAGGATAGGCCAATGACATTGGCCTATGTCTCCTCTTGTGCTGTGCAGAATATCAGATCTCAACAACCATTGGTTAAGTGTTTAATATCACCAGTAGCCTACTATCCTTATGATTTATAGAAGAGACAGGTTGGAATTTCTGACTGAAATAGTTTACAAATCAATGTTTTTTTTAGTTTTTTTTTTTATTAGTGGTGTTTGAATTAGTTGATAAAACGCAGGACATGATTGTTTGGTTACGGGACAAAGGGTCAAAATGTGGGACTGTCCTGTACAGTCCGGGACACTCTAGTCATCATGGTAACCAAATATCTACATTAACAAACCTTGTATAAAATATGTTGAATTTAAACAGTCGCTAATGGCCGCTCTATTGTCCCTCTAGGATCAATGCAAATAAAATAAATAAATAAAACACTTCATGATCGCCCTGGCATTCAGAGTTTGAGCGGAATTTGTACAGTAACAGCCAGCTCCTCAGGATCACCTGACGTAGTGAGAACCAGCTCCTCAGGATCACCTGACGTAGTGAGAACCAGCTCCTCAGGATCACCTGACGTAGTGAGAACCAGCTCCTCAGGATCACCTGACGTAGTGAGAACCAGCTCCTCAGGATCACCTGACGTAGTGAGAACCAGCTCCTCAGGATCACCTGACGTAGTGAGAACCAGCTCCTCAGGATCACCTGACGTAGTGAGAACCAGCTCCTCAGGATCACCTGACGTAGTGAGAACCAGCTCCTCAGGATCACCTGACGTAGTGAGAACCAGCTCCTCAGGATCACCTGACGTAGTGAGAACCAGCTCCTCAGGATCACCTGATGCAGTGAGAGCCAGCTCCTCATAGCTAGGAACTCACTGCAGGTTTTGAAAAATCACTATTTTGTTGTCACACAGAAGCAGTTATGTCCCTACTTTTTCTTAAAGCACAGATCATATAAATTCACTTTGGTGCTGGAAATAATGAATATGAGGTTGAAAAGTGGTGGAATTGCCCTTTAAGAGCCTTTTCCTAAAATCTGCTAGATTAGTGGTGTATCGTGTGTCATGGTGCAGAGAGACAGGGTGACACCTGGCTTTAGACTGACTGACAGCTTCCCTCCATATTGACAGACAGACGGCAAACGGTAAAGAGGCCATGGCTGGGAAATTCGCATTTGCAGTGATATATCAGCACATTGTGTTTTGTTTGAATCTTGGCCCCCCATCTCCTTTGACAGAAACACCCTGAGGTTCTTTTAGTGACAAAGCAGCCCCAACATCTCTGGCTTCTGCCTAGTCACCTGCTATCCAATGTTTTCACACGCGGTCAACTATGCTGAATTGGGGCTTCCCAAAGTGGCACAGTGGTCTAAGGTACTGCATCGCAGTGCTAGAGGAATCACTACAGAACCGGGTTCGATCCCGGGTTGTGTCACTGCCGGCCACGACCGGGGGGGATCCATGAGGCGGCACACAATTGGCCCAGCGTTGTCAGGGTTAGGGGAGGGTTTGGCCGGCTGGGATATCCTTGTCCCATTGCACTCTAGCGACTCCATGTTGCGGGCAGGGTGCATGCATGCTGACTTCGGTCGCCGTGTGTACTCCGTTTCCTCGGACACATTGGTGCAGTTGGCCAGTGCATCAAGAATCAGTGTGGCTTGGCGGGGTCGTGTTTTGGAGGATGCACGGCTCTTGACCTTCGTTGCAATATTATTCACACGGCTGTTTATTGTTCACACACCTGTAAACGTCAACACCTGCTTAGTGACCTTCGGGTTTTCTTTTACAGCATCATGAGGGTGGAGTTTGTCCATCCGGTATTGGTCTGGTCTCCCCCTTCCACCCCACTGCCTTACTGCCTCCCCCTTCCACCCCACTGCCTTACTGCCTCCCCCTTCCACCCCACTGCCTCCCCCTTCCACCCCACTGCCTCCCCCTTCCACCCCACTGTCTCCCCCTTCCACCCCACTGCCTTACTGCCTCCCCCTTCCACCCCACTGCCTCCCCCTTCCACCCCACTGTCTCCCCCTTCCACCCCACTGCCTCCCCCTTCCACCCCACTGCCTCCCCCTTCCACCCCACTGCCTTACTGCCTCCCCCTTCCACCCCACTGCCTCCCCCTTCCACCCCACTGCCTCCCCCTTCCACCCCACTGTCTCCCCCTTCCACCCCACTGCCTCCCCCTTCCACCCCACTGCCTCCCCCTTCCACCCCACTGCCTCCCCCTTCCACCCCACTGTCTCCCCCTTCCACCCCACTGCCTCCCCCTTCCACCCCACTGCCTCCCCCTTCCACCCCACTGCCTTACTGCCTCCCCCTTCCACCCCACTGCCTCCCCCTTCCACCCCACTGCCTCCCCCTTCCACCCCACTGTCTCCCCCTTCCACCCCACTGCCTCCCCCTTCCACCCCACTGTCTCCCCCTTCCACCCCACTGCCTCCCCCTTCCACCCCACTGCCTTCCCCTTCCACCCCACTGCCTTACTGCCTCCCCCTTCCACCTCACTGCCTCCCCCTTCCACCCCACTGTCTCCCCCTTCCACCCCACTGCCTTACTGCCTCCCCCTTCCACCTCACTGCCTCCCCCTTCCACCCCACTGTCTCCCCCTTCCACCCCACTGCCTCCCCCTTCCACCCCACTGCCTCCCCCTTCCTCCCCACTGCCTTACTGCCTCCCCCTTCCACCCCACTGCCTTACTGCCTCCCCCTTCCACCCCACTGCCTTACTGCCTCCCCCTTCCACCCCACTGCCCCCCCCCCCCCTTCCACCCCACTGCCTTACTGCCTCCCCCTTCCACCCCACTGCCTCCCCCCTTCCACCCCAATGCCTTACTGCCTCCCCCTTCCACCCCACTGCCTTATTGCCTCCCCTTCCACCCCACTGCCTCCCCCTTCCACCCCCCTTCCACCCCACTGCCTCCCCCTGCCTCCCCCCTTCCACCCCAATGCCTTACTGCCTCCCCCTTCCACCCCACTGCCTTACTGCCTCCCCCTTCCACCCCACTGCCTCCCCCTTCCACCCCACTGCCTTACTGCCTCCCCCTTCCACCCCACTGCCTTACTGCCTCCCCCTTCCACCCCACTGCCTCCCCCTTCCACCCCACTGCCCCCCCCCCCCTTCCACCCCACTGCCTTACTGCCTCCCCCTTCCACCCCACTGCCTCCCCCCTTCCACCCCAATGCCTTACTGCCTCCCCCTTCCACCCCACTGCCTTACTGCCTCCCCCTTCCACCCCACTGCCTCCCCCTTCCACCCCCCTTCCACCCCACTGCCTCCCCCTGCCTCCCCCCTTCCACCCCACTGCCTCCCCCTTCCACCCCCCTTCCACCCCACTGCCTCCCCCTTCCACCCCACTGCCTCCCCCTTCCACCCCACTGCCTTACTGCCTCCCCCTTCCACCCCACTGTCTTACTGCCTCCCCCTTCCACCCCACTGCCTCCCCCCTTCCACCCCACTGCCTCCCCCCTTCCACCCCACTGCCTCCCCCTTCCACCCCACTGCCTGACTGCCTCCCCCTTCCACCCCACTGCCTTACTGCCTCCCCCTTCCACCCCACTGCCTTACTGCCTCCCCCTTCCACCCCACTGCCTCCCCCCTTCCACCCCACTGCCTCCCCCTTCCACCCCACTGCCTGACTGCCTCCCCCTTCCACCCCACTGCCTTACTGCCTCCCCCTTCCACCCCACTGCCTTACTGCCTCCCCCTTCCACCCCACTGCCTTACTGCCTCCCCCTTCCACCCCACTGCCTCCCCCCTTCCACCCCACTGCCTCCCCCTTCCACCCCACTGCCTGACTGCCTCCCCCTTCCACCCCACTGCCTTACTGCCTCCCCCTTCCACCCCACTGCCTCCCCCTTCCACCCCACTGCCTCCCCCCTTCCACCCCACTGCCTTACTGCCTCCCCCTTCCACCCCACTGCCTCCACCTTCCACCCCACTTTCCACCCCACTGCCTCCCCCTTCCACCCCACTGCCTCCCCCTTCCACCCCACTGCCTCCCCCCCACTGCCTCCCCCTTCCACCCCACTGCCTTACTGCCTCCCCCCTTCCACCCCACTGCCTCCCCCCTTCCACCCCACTGCCCTACTGCCTAGCTAGCTAGTAACTCTGCTAAATTAGCAACATGTAATAAAGTGAAACCCACACTAAGTGGATACAGCATTATGATGTACTTTCCAACCCACTAACATGGTCTATCACTCTTATATAAATACTCTAAGTCTTGAGACAAGGTAAACATACTGTAAGTCTTGAGACAAGGTAATCAAGTACAAAAAAACTCACGGGCTCGTTTACCACAATGTTCAACTGAACCAGATGTCCCATCAGAGGCCCAGAGCAGGGCATGTTAAGGTAGGGCAGGGGTTGTCTGAGCTGAGCCCAGTCTGATAGGGGCAATAGGGGCTTTCTTAGAGTCTCCCTTCTCTCCAATGTAGTGCTGAGCAATTACTGCTTTTTGAGGTCGGTTCGTTTCAGTTAGATTATTTAAAAAAATAATCATGGAAATATATTTTGGTTTTGATTTTTTTTTAAAATGTTTTACATGAAATGCATTATTAAATAATGTCATGAAAATGATTTTAGAGCTTCCCTCAGCCATCACCACCCTTCTTCCTGACAAAGAAATGCTGTAACACAGAATAAAACCCTTAATAAAAGTCCCATGACGGCAGTGACTGGCCATTACTGCGTATCACTTATTTACCATCATTTATTTACATATCTTACTATACTTTAATCAAATATTTATTTGATGACATAATTATTTTTCGTTCATTTACGTCTCTGCTCAGGCAGTATCAGCCAGCCTGGCAACAATCTACCGTTAACTCTGTTCTCCCCGTTGAACGAGTCATCTTATTCAGCTCGGCTAGTAGTAGCTAGCTGACTGATTAAATAATTGTACTAGTTCTTCAAAGTAGATAAGTCATACTTTCAAAACTGCTTATTATCAACTACTTCAACTATCAATTAGGTAGAGCAATCTCACAAGCTGTCTCTATCCCTCTCGTTGTTGTGTCGTTTCATTCCTCTCTGATGCGTTGTCATATGGTCTGTGTGTGTGTATCCGCACCCGTCGCCTGAAAGAACAGGCGCAAGGGATTATGGTCATTGTAGGTAATTACCATGTTTCTGCACTGAACTAGGTTGAATATTTTTCTAATATAAACTACAACTCCCTTCAGCCGAGGGTCACACATAGTTCTTGACCTAATTTCTCGTTTGAATGATTTGATTTCCCTCTAGAGAAACGATGCATTGGGTTCACAGGAAAAAAAACAGAACTAAATGGAATTCAAGTAATGGATCCGACGTTGGTCGATTAGTTGTTTAATAATACCACCCAAAAAAGACTAACATTTCAGGTAATCGCTCAGTTAATCGCTCAGGACTACTCTAACGCAAACAATCCCTACAGATAAGTGAATAAATTACAGAGAGAGAAAGATGATTCTATTTCCCTATGGACTCATGTAAATGATAAGAAAAACTCACAGGGTTATTTTCAACGGTGACAGTGATGTGTGAACTAGCCAGAGGCCATCTGGCGGGGCTAAATAACTCACTAACCAGAGGACTGAATCACATGATTCTTAATAAAAATGGCCGTGAATCACTTCAGCGAACACGTCAGACGAAGTTAGATGGAAGTAAGACATGTTATCTTTATACGGAGTGATAATGTTATAATCTAGCCATACGTTGTGTATCCCTGTCTGCGATAGTATAATATCCTTAATGACATTTTGTAAATGAGCGTACTGGTCAACTAATCTTTTACCTGAACAACACCCGGTGATATGCCTTTCATAACAGATCATGTACAATCTCAAGGGAGTTGCATAGACACCAGCTGAAATGGCAGTGAAAGGTATTTCAGGTGTGACTAATTGAGATGAATGGTAACGCTCACGAGACAGTCCTGCTTCGGGAATTGGAAACACAGTATATATATTTTTTCTTGTTTCAAGTGTGTCAGCACCTTTTTTTTTTTCATTCCATTCAGACGAGCCTTAACAGAAAAAAGCATGACTTGACATGAAAACAAATGGGGGGGGGAAAAGGGGGAAATTACTCAAATAATGGACTGTTATTTGTAGAAGTTATGAAAGTCAACATCTGCATTCCAATAGTTGTGTTTTTATTGTAGGAAATTCTTACAGCAAAATGTAACTGTTGTTCAAGCATTCAAAGAAGCAGAAACGGTGTGACTATCACCCTTCATGGCTGTGTAACACATGAGAGAGACTATCCCCCTTCATGGCTGTGTAACACATGAGAGGGACTATCCCCCTTCATGGCTGTGAGAGAGACTATCCCCCTTCATGGCTGTGTAACACATGAGAGGGACTATCCCCCTTCATGGCTGTGTAACACATGAGAGGGACTATCACCCTTCATGGCTGTGTAACACATGAGAGAGACTATCCCCCTTCATGGCTGTGTAACACATGAGAGGGACTATCCCCCTTCATGGCTGTGTAACACATGAGAGAGACTATCGCCCTTCATGGCTGTGAGAGGGACTATCCCCCTTCATGGCTGTGTAACACATGAGAGGGACTACCCCCCTTCATGGCTGTGTAACACATGAGAGGGACTATCCCCCTTCATGTTCTGAAAAAAAGTGAGATTCTAAACAGAAACATGGAGCTGAGCCACTCCTCAACATGTCGACAGAGATCCTCTGCTCTGCTGTGAGGACAGAGTCTCCTGGCTCTATCCTAGCCTAATCAACTGATTGAACATCCTGATGTGGCAGACACAGAATTACTCCGCTCTGAGTCTCCTGGCTATGTCCTAAACTCTATCCCAACTCTAAGATGGGCCTCTCTCTCTCCCTGGGTGCGTCCCAAATGACACTCTGGCCAGAGCCTCTGGTCAAAAGTAGTGCACTATATAGGGAATAGGGTTCCTCTATTAGGGTGCCTGTCCTTACAGTGCTGTGTCTGCCACGCTCAGCTGATCACAGCTTTATCAGGATGTTCAATCAGCTGATTAGGCTAGGATATAGCCTTTCTCCTGCCACTGTTACTGCCACATTCCTTCAAGTTATTCTACCCTGCCCCATGCACCTCTCTTCTCCTCCTCCTCCTCCTACTCCTCCCCCTGTTCTCCACCCCAGCTCAGGCAGAGGTGAGGCATGTACTGATAGATGAGAGAGAGAGCAAGACTGCGAGAGAGAGAAAGAGAGATCAGGGACCTCTGTGAGGAAGGTGAGTGAGGCAGGTGCTGGGCTAAATTGCTTCCCTCCAGCTACAGAACCTACCTCCAAAATAGAACTGGGACGATAAATTGAAAATAACCCGACAAGACATTGCCTTCTTCTTACCATAGCATTTAGCTTACATCTGTAATTCTCAGGGATTTTGCTGCACAACGTTCCTGTAGATTGTTCTAGAACCATTATTTGGTCAACAGTGATAGCCTATACATTATGTTGATTCCTGCATTGAAAGTATCTGCCTGTCCCTCTTTCGCCACTCTCACTTCCTCTCCCCAGAGAGAGAGAGAGAGAGAGAGAGAGAGAGAGAGAGAGAGAGAGAGAGAGAGAGAGAGAGAGAGAGAGAGAGAGAGAGAGAGAGAGAGAGAGAGAGAGAGAGAGAGAGAGAGAGAGAGAGAGAGAGAGAGAGAGAGAGAGAGAGACAGAGAGCAGAGAGAGAGAGAGAGAGAGAGAGAGAGAGAGAGAGAGAGAGAGGATAGTCACAGCGTGTGGGTAAAATCACCAGGAAGCCAGAAAAATAAAATCTGTATTACAAAGTATGTGTTTGCTCTATTTGAACCACAGGAGGATGGTGGCACCTTGATTGGGGAGGACAGGCTCATGGTAACGGCTGGAGTGGAATCCAATACATCAAACACATGGTTTCCTCCTCTCCAGACATTGTTATCATCCTCCACTGCTTGCCACCATGATATTTCTTATACCATTATTCAACTAGGCAAGTCAGTTAAGAACAAATTCTTATTTTCAATGACGGCCCAGGAACGGTGATTTCAGGGGCCTTGTTCAGGTGGCAGAACGACAGATTTTGTACCTTGTCAGCTCGGGGATTCAAACTTGCAACCTTGCGGTTATTAGTCCAACAGCTCGAACCACTAGGCTACCTGCCGCCACCCCAATATAGAGGCCTAAAGGCCGAGGACAATAAGCAGAATAAATTCAACCAGACGTTTGTTTCATTACAACACTGGAGAGCAAAACCTCTGTGTGGTGAAGTCCACAACACATATTGCATTTAACAAACAGTTACAGGACCTACAGCAGGGGTCAAGCAAGGGAATGTTACCGACATTTTCGGACTTCTAAACAACTACTGATTTAGAACCACAGAGAGTTAACCGCAAGTCACAAAGAAATCAGGAGCTGCCTCCACTATTCCAGCACCATTTCAACAACAGGAGCTGCCTCCACTATTCCAGCACCATTTCAACAACAGGAGCTGCCTCCACTATTCCAGCACCATTTCAACAACAGGAGCTGCCTCCACTATTCCAGCACCATTTCAACAACAGGAGCTGCCTCCACTATTCCAGCACCATTTCAACAACAGGAGCTGCCTCCACTATTCCAGCACCATTTCAACAACAGGAGCTGCCTCCACTATTCCAGCACCATTTCAACAACAGGAGCTGCCTCCACTATTCCAGCACCATTTCAACAACAGGAGCTGCCTCCACTATTCCAGCACCATTTCAACAACAGGAGCTGCCTCCACTATTCCAGCACCATTTCAACAACAGGAGCTGCCTCCACTATTCCAGCACCATTTCAACAACAGGAGCTGCCTCCACTATTCCAGCACCATTTCAACAACAGGAGCAGCCTCCACTATTCCAGCACCATTTCAACAACAGGAGCTGCCTCCACTATTCCAGCACCATTTCAACAACAGGAGCTGCCTCCACTATTCCAGCACCATTTCAACAACAGGAGCAGCCTCCACTATTCCAGCACCATTTCAACAACAGGAGCTGCCTCCACTATTCCAGCACCATTTCAACAACAGGAGCTGCCTCCACTATTCCAGCACCATTTCAACAACAGGAGCTGCCTCCACTATTCCAGCACCATTTCAACAACAGGAGCTGCCTCCACTATTCCAGCACCATTTCAACAACAGGAGCTGCCTCCACTATTCCAGCACCATTTCAACAACAGGAGCTGCCTCCACTATTCCAGCACCATTTCAACAACAGGAGCTGCCTCCACTATTCCAGCACCATTTCAACAACAGGAGCTGCCTCCACTATTCCAGCACCATTTCAACAACAGGAGCTGCCTCCACTATTCCAGCACCATTTCAACAACAGGAGCAGCCTCCACTATTCCAGCACCATTTCAACAACAGGAGCTGCCTCCACTATTCCAGCACCATTTCAACAACAGGAGCTGCCTCCACTATTCCAGCACCATTTCAACAACAGGAGCAGCCTCCACTATTCCAGCACCATTTCAACAACAGGAGCTGCCTCCACTATTCCAGCACCATTTCAACAACAGGAGCTGCCTCCACTATTCCAGCACCATTTCAACAACAGGAGCTGCCTCCACTATTCCAGCACCATTTCAACAACAGGAGCTGCCTCCACTATTCCAGCACCATTTCAACAACAGGAGCTGCCTCCACTATTCCAGCACCATTTCAACAACAGGAGCTGCCTCCACTATTCCAGCACCATTTCAACAACAGGAGCTGCCTCCACTATTCCAGCACCATTTCAACAACAGGAGCTGCCTCCACTATTCCAGCACCATTTCAACAACAGGAGCTGCCTCCACTATTCTATATATTATATATCATATTATATATTATATATATATATTATATATATTATATATATATTATATTATATATTATATATATATTATATAGGAATACCTAGGATAGGATAAAGTAATCCTTCTGCCTCCACTATTCAGCACCATTTCAACAACAGGAGCTGCCTCTACTATTCCAGCACCATTTCAACAACAGGAGCTGCCTCTACTATTCCAGCACCATTTCAACAACAGGAGCTGCCTCCACTATTCCAGCACCATTTCAACAACAGGAGCTGCCTCTACTATTCCAGCACCATTTCAACAACAGGAGCTGCCTCCACTATTCCAGCACCATTTCAATAACAGGAGCTGCCTCTACTATTCAGCACCATTTCAACAACAGGAGCTGCCTCCACTATTACATTACATTTACATTTAAGTCATTTAGCAGACGCTCTTATCCAGAGCGACTTACAAATTGGAAAGTTCATATATATTCATCCTGGTCCCCCCGTGGGAATTGAACCCTGGTCCCCCCGTGGGAAATGAACCCACAACCCTGGCGTTGCAAGCGCCATGCTCTACCAACTGAGCCACACGGGACCATTCCAGCACTATTCAGCACCATTTCAACAACAGGAGCTGCCTCCACTATTCCAGCACCATTTCAACAACAGGAGCTGCCTCCACTATTCCAGCACCATTTCAACAACAGGAGCTGCCTCCACTATTCCAGCACCATTTCAACAACAGGAGCTGCCTCCACTATTCCAGCACCATTTCAACAACAGGAGCTGCCTCCACTATTCTATATATTATATATCATATTATATATTATATATATATATATATTATATATATTATATATATATTATATTATATATTATATATATATTATATAGGAATACCTAGGATAGGATAAAGTAATCCTTCTGCCTCCACTATTCAGCACCATTTCAACAACAGGAGCTGCCTCTACTATTCCAGCACCATTTCAACAACAGGAGCTGCCTCCACTATTCCAGCACCATTTCAACAACAGGAGCTGCCTCCACTATTCTATATATTATATATCATATTATATATTATATATATATATATATTATATATATTATATATATATTATATTATATATTATATATATATTATATAGGAATACCTAGGATAGGATAAAGTAATCCTTCTGCCTCCACTATTCAGCACCATTTCAACAACAGGAGCTGCCTCTACTATTCCAGCACCATTTCAACAACAGGAGCTGCCTCCACTATTCCAGCACCATTTCAACAACAGGAGCTGCCTCCACTATTCCAGCACCATTTCAACAACAGGAGCAGCCTCCACTATTCCAGCACCATTTCAACAACAGGAGCTGCCTCCACTATTCCAGCACCATTTCAACAACAGGAGCTGCCTCTACTATTCCAGCACCATTTCAACAACAGGAGCTGCCTCCACTATTCCAGCACCATTTCAATAACAGGAGCTGCCTCTACTATTCAGCACCATTTCAACAACAGGAGCTGCCTCCGCTATTACATTACATTTACATTTAAGTCATTTAGCAGACGCTCTTATCCAGAGCGACTTACAAATTGGAAAGTTCATATATATTCATCCTGGTCCCCCCGTGGGAATTGAACCCTGGTCCCCCCGTGGGAAATGAACCCACAACCCTGGCGTTGCAAGCGCCATGCTCTACCAACTGAGCCACACGGGACCATTCCAGCACTATTCAGCACCATTTCAACAACAGGAGCTGCCTCCACTATTCCAGCACCATTTCAACAACAGGAGCTGCCTCCACTATTCCAGCACCATTTCAACAACAGGAGCTGCCTCCACTATTCCAGCACCATTTCAACAACAGGAGCTGCCTCCACTATTCCAGCACCATTTCAACAACAGGAGCTGCCTCCACTATTCTATATATTATATATCATATTATATATTATATATATATATATATTATATATATTATATATATATTATATTATATATTATATATATATTATATAGGAATACCTAGGATAGGATAAAGTAATCCTTCTGCCTCCACTATTCAGCACCATTTCAACAACAGGAGCTGCCTCTACTATTCCAGCACCATTTCAACAACAGGAGCTGCCTCCACTATTCCAGCACCATTTCAACAACAGGAGCTGCCTCCACTATTCCAGCACCATTTCAACAACAGGAGCTGCCTCCACTATTCCAGCACCATTTCAACAACAGGAGCTGCCTCTACTATTCCAGCACCATTTCAACAACAGGAGCTGCCTCTACTATTCCAGCACCATTTCAACAACAGGAGCTGCCTCCACTATTCCAGCACCATTTCAATAACAGGAGCTGCCTCCACTATTCCAGCACCATTTCAACAACAGGAGCAGCCTCCACTATTCCAGCACCATTTCAACAACAGGAGCTGCCTCCACTATTCCAGCACCATTTCAACAACAGGAGCTGCCTCCACTATTCCAGCACCATTTCAACAACAGGAGCTGCCTCCACTATTCCAGCACCATTTCAACAACAGGAGCTGCCTCCACTATTCCAGCACCATTTCAACAACAGGAGCTGCCTCCACTATTCCAGCACCATTTCAACAACAGGAGCTGCCTCCACTATTCCAGCACCATTTCAACAACAGGAGCTGCCTCCACTATTCCAGCACCATTTCAACAACAGGAGCTGCCTCCACTATTCCAGCACCATTTCAACAACAGGAGCTGCCTCCACTATTCTATATATTATATATCATATTATATATTATATATATATATTATATATATTATATATATATTATATTATATATTATATATATATTATATAGGAATACCTAGGATAGGATAAAGTAATCCTTCTGCCTCCACTATTCAGCACCATTTCAACAACAGGAGCTGCCTCTACTATTCCAGCACCATTTCAACAACAGGAGCTGCCTCTACTATTCCAGCACCATTTCAACAACAGGAGCTGCCTCCACTATTCCAGCACCATTTCAACAACAGGAGCTGCCTCTACTATTCCAGCACCATTTCAACAACAGGAGCTGCCTCCACTATTCCAGCACCATTTCAATAACAGGAGCTGCCTCTACTATTCAGCACCATTTCAACAACAGGAGCTGCCTCCACTATTACATTACATTTACATTTAAGTCATTTAGCAGACGCTCTTATCCAGAGCGACTTACAAATTGGAAAGTTCATATATATTCATCCTGGTCCCCCCGTGGGAATTGAACCCTGGTCCCCCCGTGGGAAATGAACCCACAACCCTGGCGTTGCAAGCGCCATGCTCTACCAACTGAGCCACACGGGACCATTCCAGCACTATTCAGCACCATTTCAACAACAGGAGCTGCCTCCACTATTCCAGCACCATTTCAACAACAGGAGCTGCCTCCACTATTCCAGCACCATTTCAACAACAGGAGCTGCCTCCACTATTCCAGCACCATTTCAACAACAGGAGCTGCCTCCACTATTCCAGCACCATTTCAACAACAGGAGCTGCCTCCACTATTCCAGCACCATTTCAACAACAGGAGCTGCCTCCACTATTCCAGCACCATTTCAACAACAGGAGCTGCCTCCACTATTCCAGCACCATTTCAACAACAGGAGCTGCCTCCACTATTCCAGCACCATTTCAACAACAGGAGCTGCCTCCACTATTCCAGCACCATTTCAACAACAGGAGCTGCCTCCACTATTCCAGCACCATTTCAACAACAGGAGCTGCCTCCACTATTCCAGCACCATTTCAACAACAGGAGCTGCCTCCACTATTCCAGCACCATTTCAACAACAGGAGCTGCCTCCACTATTCCAGCACCATTTCAACAACAGGAGCTGCCTCCACTATTCCAGCACCATTTCAACAACAGGAGCTGCCTCCACTATTCCAGCACCATTTCAACAACAGGAGCTGCCTCCACTATTCCAGCACCATTTCAACAACAGGAGCTGCCTCCACTATTCTATATATTATATATCATATTATATATTATATATATATATTATATATATTATATATATATTATATTATATATTATATATATATTATATAGGAATACCTAGGATAGGATAAAGTAATCCTTCTGCCTCCACTATTCAGCACCATTTCAACAACAGGAGCTGCCTCTACTATTCCAGCACCATTTCAACAACAGGAGCTGCCTCTACTATTCCAGCACCATTTCAACAACAGGAGCTGCCTCCACTATTCCAGCACCATTTCAACAACAGGAGCTGCCTCTACTATTCCAGCACCATTTCAACAACAGGAGCTGCCTCCACTATTCCAGCACCATTTCAATAACAGGAGCTGCCTCTACTATTCAGCACCATTTCAACAACAGGAGCTGCCTCCACTATTCCAGCACCATTTCAACAACAGGAGCTGCCTCCACTATTCCAGCACCATTTCAACAACAGGAGCTGCCTCCACTATTCCAGCACCATTTCAATAACAGGAGCTGCCTCTACTATTCAGCACCATTTCAACAACAGGAGCTGCCTCCACTATTACATTACATTTACATTTAAGTCATTTAGCAGACGCTCTTATCCAGAGCGACTTACAAATTGGAAAGTTCATATATATTCATCCTGGTCCCCCCGTGGGAATTGAACCCTGGTCCCCCCGTGGGAAATGAACCCACAACCCTGGCGTTGCAAGCGCCATGCTCTACCAACTGAGCCACACGGGACCATTCCAGCACTATTCAGCACCATTTCAACAACAGGAGCTGCCTCCACTATTCCAGCACCATTTCAACAACAGGAGCTGCCTCCACTATTCCAGCACCATTTCAACAACAGGAGCTGCCTCCACTATTCCAGCACCATTTCAACAACAGGAGCTGCCTCCACTATTCCAGCACCATTTCAACAACAGGAGCTGCCTCCACTATTCCAGCACCATTTCAACAACAGGAGCTGCCTCCACTATTCCAGCACCATTTCAACAACAGGAGCTGCCTCCACTATTCCAGCACCATTTTAACAACAGGAGCTGCCTCCACTATTCCAGCACCATTTCAACAACAGGAGCTGCCTCCACTATTCCAGCACCATTTCAACAACAGGAGCTGCCTCCACTATTCCAGCACCATTTCAACAACAGGAGCTGCCTCCACTCACCATTTCTACTTCAACATTTCCACATGATCTAATCACCTGTTTAATCTAATACAGTAACAACTAAAAGATACCAAAAACGTATTAGTTCAATCAATGTCAGCTAAAAAATAATTTGGCTGTCCATGGAACTGATTTCTGTGTGTGTGTGTGTGTGTGTGTGTGTGTGTGTGTGTGTGTGTGTGTGTGTGTGTGTGTGTGTG
>NC_074678.1:8534749-8564749 GCF_029448725.1 Salvelinus fontinalis
CATCTTCACTAGTCTTATTAAATAAATATTTTTTGTGACATATGTGACATTTCCCAATAGGCTACTCACAGTATTGTAAAAAAAAAAAAAAAAAGGTATTGTTTAAGTATAATGTATTTTGCTGTAGGAATTGTGTCCCCAGTGCAGTACTCTAGTGGTTAGGCTAGGCAGGGTGATCTATGATAAAAAGTGATAATGACATGATGGTGATAGAATGGTTTCTGCCCTTCATGTGAATCCGAATAACAAATTGTACAGTATGTGGCTATTATATTATATAATACTATATGTATAGTACCATTTCCCAGTTGTATTATATAATACTATATGTATAGTACCATTTCCCAGTTGTATTATATAATACTATATCTATATTACCATTTCCCAGTTGTATTATATAATACTATATGTATAGTACCATTTCCCAGTTGTATTATATAATACTATATCTATAGTACAATTTCTCAGTTGTATTATAGTATACTGTTTGTATACTAGCATTTCCCAGTGCAGTACTCACCGAAAGTGGTTCCTGTCCCTCGTGCATGGTGATCTGAATATTGTACAGTATGTGGGTGCTTTAGTGTTAACATGTACTCACCGAAAGTGGTTCCTGACCCTCATGCATGGTGATCTGAATATTGTACAGTATGTGGGTGCTTTAGTGTTAACATGTACTCACCGAAAGTGGTTCCTGACCCTCATGCATGGTGATGCAGTCCATGCTGATCTGGATGGTATTCCCTGCGGGTCCGTCTCCGTCTGCTGGGCTGTCTGAGAAGTTCAACTCTATGGGCTGCGACGAGTGGAACGCTGACCTGAAAAACACACACGAGGCAACACTGAGTGAACTAGGTTTTTAGAATTTACAATAGTTGTTACAGGCTAACGGTATAATACACCAAATGAATATACTAGGCCATGGCTTTGTCAAGTTGGTATAGTAGTGTAACAAAACCTAGCTGAAATGTTGGGATCGAGATCAGGCAACTTCTGTTTCTAAGGTCTTGCTACACTAGTCACCCCAGAAATAGTGTGTGTGTGTACGTGTACGTGTGAGTGCGTGGTGAGGTGTGTGTGTGTGTGTGTGTGTGTGTGTGGTGAGGTGTGTGTACGTGTGAGTGCGTGGTGAGGTGTGTGTGTGTGTGTGTGTGTGAGTGCGTGGTGAGGTGTGTGTGTGTGTGTGTGGTGAGGTGTGTGTGTGTGTGTGGTGAGGTGTGTGTGTGTGAGTGTGTGTGTGTTAGTACGTGGTGAGGTGTGTGTGTGTGTGTGGTGAGGTTTGTGTGTGTGTGAGTGTGAGCGCGTGGTGAGGTGTGTGTGTGTGTGTGTGTGTGTGTGTGTGTGTGTGTGTGTGTGTGTGTGTGTGTGTGTGTGTGTGTGTGTGTGTGGTGAGTGTGCGTGTGCGTGTGCGTGTGCGTGTGCGTGTGTGTGTGTGTGTATATACTCACTGATCTAGCATCTCCAGTAGCTGGTTGAACACATCCTGACTGAGGATGTCAGAGCTCTGTCCTGATTGGTTCTGTGGCATAATGGAGGCCAGGCAGGAACTCTCTGTCCAGGACAGGCGGGAGGAAGGGTCTCTATGCCTTTAGGAAAAGACAGGAATAGCATCAGTCACGTTACCCTGCCTTCATGTACATATCTACCTCAAATACCTTATTATTATCTATCCTGAGCCTAGTCACTTTACCCTGCCTTCATGTACATATCTACCTCAAATACCTTATCTATCCTGATGTCTAGTCACTTTACCCTGCCTTCATGTACCTCTCCACAATGATCTGGTACTTCCAGTATATAGCTCCACATTGATCTGGTACTCCCTGTATATAGCTCCACATTGATCTGGTACTGGTACTTTCTGTATATAGCTCCACATTGATCTGGTACTTCCCGTATATAGCTCCACATTGATCTGGTACTCCCTGTATATAGCTCCACATTGATCTGGTACTTCCTGTATATAGCTCCACATTGATCTGGTACTTCCTGTATATAGCTCCACATTGACCTGGTACTTCCTGTATATAGCTCCACATTGATCTGGTACTTCCTGTATATAGCTCCATATTGATCTGGTACTCCCTGTATATAGCTGCACATTGATCTGGTACTTCCTGTATATAGCTCCACATTGATCTGGTACTCCCTGTATATAGCTCCACATTGATCTGGTACTCCCTGTATATAGCTCCACATTGATCTGGTACTTCCTGTATATAGCTCCACATTGATCTGGTACTCCCTGTATATAGCTCCACATTGATCTGGTACTTCCTGTATATAGCTCCACATTGATCTGGTACTCCCTGTATATAGCTCCACATTGATCTGGTACTCCCTGTATATAGCTCCACATTGATCTGGTACTTCCTGTATATAGCTCCACATTGATCTGGTACTGCTACTTCCTGTGTATAGCTCCACATTGATCTGGTACTGGTACTTCCTGTGTATAGCTCCACATTGATCTGGTACTTCCTGTATATAGCTCCACATTGATCTGGTACTTCCTGTATATAGCTCCACATTGACCTGGTACTGGTACTTCCTGTATATAGCTCCACATTGATCTGGTACTCCCTCTATATAGCTCCACATTGATCTGGTACTACTCTGGATAGTATCACTGCTCTGGAAAGTATCACTACTCTGGATAGTATCACTGCTCTGGATAGTATCACTACTCTGGATAGTATCACTGCTCTGGATAGTATCACTGCTCTGGATAGTATCACTACTCTGGATAGTATCACTGCTCTGGATAGTATCACTACTCTGGATAGTATCACTACTCTGGATAGTATCACTACTCTGGAGAGTATCACTGCTCTGGATAGTATCACTACTCTGGATAGTATCACTGCTCTGGATAGTATCACTGCTCTGGATAGTATCACTGCTCTGGATAGTATCACTACTCTGGATAGTATCACTGATAGTATCACTACTCTGGATAGTATCACTACTCTGGATAGTATCACTGCTCTGGATAGTATCACTACTCTGGATAGTATCACTGCTCTGGATAGTATCACTACTCTGGATAGTATCACTACTCTGGATAGTATCACTGATAGTATCACTGCTCTGGATAGTATCACTACTGTTGATAGTATCACTACTCTGGATAGTATCACTGCTCTGGAAAGTATCACTGATAGTATCACTACTCTGGATAGTATCACTGCTCTGGATAGTATCACTGCTCTGGATAGTATCACTGCTCTGGAAAGTATCACTGATAGTATCACTACTCTGGATAGTATCACTACTCTGGATAGTATCACTGCTCTGGATAGTATCACTGCTCTGGAAAGTATCACTGATAGTATCACTACTCTGGATAGTATCACTACTCTGGATAGTATCACTGCTCTGGATAGTATCACTGCTGTGGATAGAATCACTACTCTGGCTAGTATCACTACTCTGGATAGTATCACTACTCTGGATAGTATCACTACTCTGGATAGTATCAATGATAGTATCACTACTCTGGATAGTATCACTACTCTGGATAGTATCACTGATAGTATCACTACTCTGGATAGTATTACTACTCTGGATTGTATCACTGCTGTTGATAGTATCACTACTCTGGATAGTATCACTACTCTGGATAGTATCACTACTCTGGATAGTATCACTGATAGTATCACTACTCTGGATAGTATTACTACTCTGGATTGTATCACTACTGTTGATTGTATCACTGATATTATCACTACTCTGGATAGTATCACTACTCTGATAGTATCACTGATAGTATCACTACTCTGGATAGTATCACTGATAGTATCACTACTCTGGATAGTATCACTGATAGTATCACTACTCTGGATAGTATCACTGATAGTATCACTGATAGTATCACTGATAGTATCACTACTCTGGATAGTATCACTGCTCTGGATAGTATCACTACTCTGGATAGTATCACTGATAGTTTCACTACTCTGGATAGTATCACTGCTCTGGATAGTATCACTACTCTGGAAAGTATCACTGATAGTATCACTACTCTGGATAGTATCACTGCTCTGGATAGTATCACTACTCTGGATAGTATCACTGATAGTATCACTACTCTGGATAATATCACTACTCTGATAGTATCACTGATAGTATCACTACTCTGGATAGTATCACTGATAGTATCACTACTCTGGATAGTATCACTGATAGTATCACTACTCTGGATAGTATCACTGCTCTGGATAGTATCACTACTCTGGATTGTATCACTGCTGTTGATAGTATCACTACTCTGGATTGTATCACTGCTGTTGATAGTATCACTTCTCTGGATAGTATCACTACTCTGGATAGTATCACTGATAGTATCACTGCTCTGGATAGTATCACTGCTCTGGAAAGTATCACTGATAGTATCACTACTCTGGATAGTATCACTACTCTGGATAGTATCACTGCTCTGGATAGTATCACTGCTGTGGATAGAATCACTACTCTGGCTAGTATCACTACTCTGGATAGTATCACTACTCTGGATAGTATCACTACTCTGGATAGTATCACTGATAGTATCACTACTCTGGATAGTATCACTACTCTGGATAGTATCACTACTCTGGATAGTATCACTACTCTGGATAGTATCACTACTCTGGATAGTATCACTGATAGTATCACTACTCTGGATAGTATCACTACTCTGGATAGTATCACTGATAGTATCACTACTCTGGATAGTATTACTACTCTGGATTGTATCACTGCTGTTGATAGTATCACTACTCTGGATAGTATCACTACTCTGGATAGTATCACTACTCTGGATAGTATCACTGATAGTATCACTACTCTGGATAGTATTACTACTCTGGATTGTATCACTACTGTTGATTGTATCACTGATATTATCACTACTCTGGATAGTATCACTACTTTGATAGTATCACTGATAGTATCACTACTCTGGATAGTATCACTACTCTGGAAATTATCACTGATAGTATCACTACTCTGGATAGTATCACTGCTCTGGATAGTATCACTACTCTGGATAGTATCACTGATAGTATCACTACTCTGGATAATATCACTACTCTGATAGTATCACTGATAGTATCACTACTCTGGATAGTATCACTGATAGTATCACTACTCTGGATAGTATCACTGATAGTATCACTACTCTGGATAGTATCACTGCTCTGGATAGTATCACTACTCTGGATTGTATCACTGCTGTTGATAGTATCACTACTCTGGATTGTATCACTGCTGTTGATAGTATCACTTCTCTGGATAGTATCACTACTCTGGATAGTATCACTGATAGTATCACTGCTCTGGATAGTATCACTACTCTGGATAGTATCACTGCTCTGGATAGTATCACTACTCTGGATAGTATCACTGCTCTGGATAGTATCACTACTCTGGATAGTATCACTACTCTGGATAGTATCACTGCTCTGGATAGTATCACTACTCTGGATAGTATCACTACTCTGGATAGTATCACTACTCTGGATAGTATCACTGCTCTGGATAGTATCACTACTGTGGATAGTACCACTACTCTGATAGTATCACTGATAGTACCACTGCTCTAGATAGTATCACTACTCTGGATAGTATCACTGCTCTGGAAAGTATCACTGATAGTATCACTACTCTGGATAGTATCACTGCTCTGGATAGTATCACTGCTCTGGATAGTATCACTGCTCTGGAAAGTATCACTGATAGTATCACTACTCTGGATAGTATCACTGCTCTGGATAGTATCACTACTCTGGATAGTATCACTGATAGTTTCACTACTCTGGATAGTATCACTACTCTGGAAAGTATCACTGATAGTATCACTACTCTGGATAGTATCACTGCTCTGGATAGTATCACTACTCTGGATAGTATCACTGATAGTTTCACTACTCTGGATAGTATCACTACTCTGGAAAGTATCACTGATAGTATCACTACTCTGGATAGTATCACTGCTCTGGATAGTATCACTACTCTGGATAGTATCACTGATAGTATCACTACTCTGGATAATATCACTACTCTGATAGTATCACTGATAGTATCACTACTCTGGATAGTATCACTGATAGTATCACTACTCTGGATAGTATCACTGATAGTATCACTACTCTGGATAGTATCACTGCTCTGGATAGTATCACTACTCTGGATTGTATCACTGCTGTTGATAGTATCACTACTCTGGATTGTATCACTGCTGTTGATAGTATCACTTCTCTGGATAGTATCACTACTCTGGATAGTATCACTGATAGTATCACTGCTCTGGATAGTATCACTACTCTGGATAGTATCACTGCTCTGGATAGTATCACTACTCTGGATAGTATCACTGCTCTGGATAGTATCACTACTCTGGATAGTATCACTACTCTGGATAGTATCACTGCTCTGGATAGTATCACTACTCTGGATAGTATCACTACTCTGGATAGTATCACTACTCTGGATAGTATCACTGCTCTGGATAGTATCACTACTGTGGATAGTACCACTACTCTGATAGTATCACTGATAGTACCACTGCTCTGGATAGTATCACTACTCTGGATAGTATCACTGCTCTGGAAAGTATCACTGATAGTATCACTACTCTGGATAGTATCACTGCTCTGGATAGTATCACTGCTCTGGATAGTATCACTGCTCTGGAAAGTATCACTGATAGTATCACTACTCTGGATAGTATCACTACTCTGGATAGTATCACTGCTCTGGATAGTATCACTGCTCTGGAAAGTATCACTGATAGTATCACTACTCTGGATAGTATCACTACTCTGGATAGTATCACTACTCTGGATAGTATCACTGCTGTGGATAGAATCACTACTCTGGCTAGTATCACTACTCTGGATAGTATCACTACTCTGGATAGTATCACTACTCTGGATAGAATCACTGATAGTATCACTACTCTGGATAGTATCACTACTCTGGATAGTATCACTGATAGTATCACTACTCTGGATAGTATTACTACTCTGGATTGTATCACTGCTGTTGATAGTATCACTAATCTGGATAGTATCACTACTCTGGATAGTATCACTACTCTGGATAGTATCACTGATAGTATCACTACTCTGGATAGTATTACTACTCTGGATTGTATCACTACTGTTGATTGTATCACTGATATTATCACTACTCTGGATAGTATCACTACTCTGATAGTATCACTGATAGTATCACTACTCTGGATAGTATCACTGATAGTATCACTACTCTGGATAGTATCACTGATAGTATCACTACTCTGGATAGTATCACTGCTCTGGATAGTATCACTACTCTGGATAGTATCACTGATAGTTTCACTACTCTGGATAGTATCACTACTCTGGAAAGTATCACTGATAGTATCACTACTCTGGATAGTATCACTGCTCTGGATAGTATCACTACTCTGGATAGTATCACTGATAGTATCACTACTCTGGATAATATCACTACTCTGATAGTATCACTGATAGTATCACTACTCTGGATAGTATCACTGATAGTATCACTACTCTGGATAGTATCACTGATATTATCACTACTCTGGATAGTATCACTGATAGTATCACTACTCTGGATAGTATCACTGCTCTGGATAGTATCACTACTCTGGATTGTATCACTGCTGTTGATAGTATCACTACTCTGGATTGTATTACTGCTGTTGATAGTATCACTTCTCTGGATAGTATCACTACTCTGGATAGTATCACTGATAGTATCACTGCTCTGGATAGTATCACTACTCTGGATAGTATCACTGCTCTGGATAGTATCACTGCTCTGGATAGTATCACTACTCTGGATAGTATCACTACTCTGGATAGTATCACTGCTCTGGATAGTATCACTACTCTGGATAGTATCACTGCTCTGGATAGTATCACTACTCTGGATAGTATCACTACTCTGGATAGTATCACTGCTCTGGATATTATCACTACTGTGGATAGTACCACTACTCTGATAGTATCACTGATAGTACCACTGCTCTGGATAGTATCACTACTCTGGATAGTACCACTACTCTGGACAGTATCACTACTCTGGTTAGTATCACTGCTCTGGATAGTATCACTACTCTGGATAGTATCTCTGCTCTGGATAGTATCACTACTCTGGATAGTATCACTACTCAGGATAGTATCACTACTCTGGATAGTATCACTGATAGTATCACTACTCTGGATAGTATCACTACTCAGGATAGTATCACTACTCTGGATAGTATCTCTGCTCTGGATAGTCTCACTACTCTGGATAGTATCATTACTCTGGATAGTATCACTACTCTGGTTAGTATCACTGCTCTGGATAGTATCACTACTCTGGATAGTATCTCTGCTCTGGATAGTATCACTACTCTGGATAGTATCACTACTCTGGATAGTATCTCTGCTCTGGATAGTCTCACTACTCTGGATAGTATCATTACTCTGGATAGTATCACTACTCTGGATAGTATCACTGCTCTGGATAGTATCACTGATAGTATCACTACTCTGGATAGTATCACTGATAGTATCACTACTCTGGATTGTATCACTGCTCTGGATAGTATCACTGCTCTGGATAGTATCACTGATAGTCTCACTACTCTGGATATTATCACTACTCTGGATAGTATCACTGATAGTATCACTACTCTGTAAAGTATCACTGCTCTGGATAGTATCACTGCTCTGGATAGTATCACTGATACTATCACTACTCTGGATAGTATCACTGATAGTATCACTACTCTGGATAGTATCACTGCTCTGGATAGTATCACTGCTCTGGATAGTATCACTGCTCTGGATAGTATCACTGATAGTATCACTACTCTGTAAAGTATCACTGCTCTGGATAGTATCACTGCTCTGGATAGTATCACTGATAGTATCACTACTCTGGATAGTATCTCTGCTCTGGATAGTCTCACTACTCTGGATAGTATCATTACTCTGGATAGTATCACTACTCTGGTTAGTATCACTGCTCTGGATAGGATCACTACTCTGGATAGTATCTCTGCTCTGGATAGTATCACTACTCTGGATAGTATCACTACTCTGGATAGTATCACTGCTCTGGATAGTATCACTGATAGTATCACTACTCTGGATAGTATCACTGATAGTATCACTACTCTGGATAGTATCACTGCTCTGGATAGTATCACTGCTCTGGATAGTATCACTGATAGTATCACTACTCTGGATATTATCACTACTCTGGATAGTATCACTGATAGCATCACTACTCTGTAAAGTATCACTGCTCTGGATAGTATCACTGCTCTGGATAGTATCACTGCTCTGGATAGTATCACTGATAGTATCACTACTCTGGATAGTATCACTGATAGTATCACTACTCTGGATAGTATCACTGATAGTATCACTACTCTGGATAGTATCACTGCTCTGGATAGTATCACTGGTCTGGATAGTATCACTACTCTGGATAGTATCACTGAAAGTATCACTACTCTGGATAGTATCACTGCTCTGGATAGTATCACTGCTCTGGATAGTATCACTGCTCTGGATAGTATCACTACTCTGGATAGTATCACTGATAGTATCACTACTCTGGATATTATCACTACTCTGGATAGTATCACTGATAGTATCACTACTCTGTAAAGTATCACTGCTCTGGATAGTATCACTGCTCTGGATAGTATCACTGATAGTATCACTACTCTGGATAGTATCACTGATAGTATCACTACTCTGGATAGTATCAATGCTCTGGATAGTATCACTACTCTGGATAGTATCACTGATAGTATCACTACTCTGGATAGTATCACTGATAGTACCACTGCTCTGGATAGTACCACTGCTCTGGATAGTATCACTGCTCTGGATAGTATCACTGCTCTGGATAGTATCACTACTCTGGATACTATCACTGCTCTGGATAGTATCACTTCTCTGGCTAGTATCACTACTCTGGATAGTATCACTGCTCTGGATAGTATCACTGCTCTGGATAGTATCACTACTCTGGATAGTATCACTGCTCTGGATAGTATCACTGCTCTGGATAGTATCACTACTCTGGATAGTATCACTACTCTGGATAGTATCACTACTCTGGCTAGTAATACTACTCTGGATAGTATCACTACTCTGGATAGTATCTCTGCTCTGGATAGTCTCACTACTCTGGATAGTATCATTACTCTGAATAGTATCACTACTCTGGTTAGTATCACTGCTCTGGATAGTATCACTACTCTGGATAGTATCTCTGCTCTGGATAGTATCACTACTCTGGATAGTATCACTGATAGTATCACTACTCTGGATAGTATCACTGCTCTGGATAGTATCACTGCTCTGGATAGTATCACTGATAGTATCACTACTCTGGATATTATCACTACTCTGGATAGTATCACTGATAGTATCACTACTCTGTAAAGTATCACTGCTCTGGATAGTATCACTACTCTGGATAGTATCACTGATAGTATCACTACTCTGGATAGTATCACTGATAGTA
Organism: Salvelinus fontinalis; assembly: GCF_029448725.1. Taxonomy (NCBI): domain Eukaryota; kingdom Metazoa; phylum Chordata; class Actinopteri; order Salmoniformes; family Salmonidae; genus Salvelinus; species Salvelinus fontinalis. The sequence continues at coordinate 8,545,274 of NC_074678.1, forward strand.
TCACTACTCTGGATAGTATCACTGATAGTATCACTACTCTGGATAGTATCACTGATCTGGATAGTATCACTGATAGTATCACTACTCTGGATAGTATCACTGATAGTATCACTACTCTGGATAGTATCACTGATAGTATCACTACTCTGGATAGTATCACTGCTCTGGATAGTATCACTGCTCTGGATAGTATCACTGCTCTGGATAGTATCACTACTCTGGATAGTATCACTACTCTGGATAGTATCACTACTCTGATAGTACCACTGCTCTGGATAGTATCACTACTCTGGATAGTATCACTGGTCTGGATAGTATCACTACTCTGGATAGTATCACTGATAGTATCACTACTCTGTAAAGTATCACTGCTCTGGATAGTATCACTGCTCTGGATAGTATCACTGATAGTATCACTACTCTGGATAGTATCACTGATAGTATCACTACTCTGGATAGTATCACTGATAGTATCACTACTCTGGATAGTATCACTGCTCTGGATAGTATCACTGGTCTGGATAGTATCACTACTCTGGATAGTATCACTGATAGTATCACTACTCTGGATAGTATCACTGCTCTGGATAGTATCACTGCTCTGGATAGTATCACTGCTCTGGATAGTATCACTGGTCTGGATAGTATCACTACTCTGGATAGTATCACTGCTCTGGTTAGTATCACTGCTCTGGATAGTATCACTGATAGTATCACTACTCTGGATATTATCACTACTCTGGATAGTATCACTGCTCTGGATAGTATCACTACTCTGGATAGTATCACTACTCTGGATAGTATCACTACTCTGGATAGTATCACTACTCTGGTTAGTATCACTACTCTGGATAGTATCACTGATAGTATCACTACTCTGGATAGTATCACTGCTCTGGATAGTATCACTACTCTGGATAGTATCACTGATAGTATCACTACTCTGGATAGTATCACTACTCTGGATAGTATCACTACTCTGGATAGTATCACTACTCTGGTTAGTATCACTACTCTGGATAGTATCACTACTCTGGATAGTATCACTGCTCTGGATAGTATCACTGCTTTAGATAGTATCACTACTCTGGATATTATCACTACTCTGGATAGTATCACTGATAGTATCACTACTCTGGATAGTATCACTACTCTGGATAGTATCATTGATAGTATCACTACTCTGGCTAGTATTACTACTCTGGATAGTATCACCTCTCTGGATAGTATCACTGATAGTATCACTACTCTGGATAGTATCACTACTGTTGATAGTATCACTGATAGTATCACTACTCTGGATAGTATCACTACTCTGGATAGTATCACTGATAGTATCACTACTCTGGATAGTATCACTGATAGTATTACTACTCTGGATAGTATCACTCCTCTGGATAGTATCACTGATAGTATCACTGCTCTGGATAGTATCACTGGTCTGGATAGTATCACTGCTCTGGATAGTATCACTAATCTGGATAGTATCACTACTCTGGATAGTTTCACTGCTTTGATAGTATCACTGATAGTATCACTACTCTGGATAGTATCACTGCTTTGATTGTATCACTGATAGTATCACTCCTCTGGATAGTATCACTACTCTGGATAGTATCACTGGTCTGGATAGTATCACTGATAGTATCACTGCTCTGGATAGTATTACTACTCTGGATAGTATCACTACTCTGGATAGTATCACTGCTCTGGATAGTATCACTGATAGTATCACTACTCTGGATAGTATCACTCCTCTGGATAGTATCACTACTCTGGATAGTATCACTACTCTGGATAGTATCACTGCTCTGGATAGTATCACTACTCTGGATAGTACCACTGCTCTGGATAGTATCACTACTCTGGATAGTATCACTGCTCTGGATAGTACCACTGCTCTGGATAGTACCACTGCTCTGGATAGTATCACTGCTCTGGATAGTATCACTGCTCTGGATAGTATCACTATTCTGGATAGTATCACTGATAGTATCACTACTCTGGCTAGTATTACTACTCTGGATAATATCACTGCTGTTGATAGTATCACAGCTCTGATAGTATCACTGATAGTATCACTACTCTGGATAGTATCACTGCTCTGGATAGTATCACTACTCTGGATAGTATCACTGATAGTATCACTACTCTGGATAGTATCACTGGTCTGGATAGTATCACTGCTCTGGATAGTATCTCTGGTTAGTATCACTACTCTGGATAGTATCACTGCTCTGATAGTATCACTGATAGTATCACTCATCTGGATAGTATCACTACTCTGGATAGTATCACTGCTCTGGATAGTATCACTATTCTGGATAGTATCACTGATAGTATCACTACTCTGGCTAGTATTACTACTCTGGATAATATCACTGCTGTTGATAGTATCACAGCTCTGATAGTATCACTGATAGTATCACTACTCTGGATAGTATCACTGCTCTGGATAGTATCACTACTCTGGATAGTATCACTGATAGTATCACTACTCTGGATAGTATCACTGGTCTGGATAGTATCACTGCTCTGGATAGTATCTCTGGTTAGTATCACTACTCTGGATAGTATCACTGCTCTGATAGTATCACTGATAGTATCACTCATCTGGATAGTATCACTACTCTGGATAGTATCACTGGTCTGGATAGTATCACTGCTCTGGATAGTATCACTACTCTGGATGTTTTCACTACTCTGGATAGTATCACTACTCTGGATAGTATCACTGCTTTGATAGTATCACTGATAGTATCACTCCTCTGGATAGTATCACTACTCTGGATAGTATCACTGGTCTGGATAGTATCACTGGTCTGGATAGTATCACTACTCTGGATAGTATCACTGGTCTGGATAGTATCACTGCTTTGATAGTATCACTGATAGTATCACTACTCTGGATAGTTTCACTACTCTGGATAGTATCACTACTCTGGATAGTATCACTGCTTTGATAGTATCACTGATAGTATCACTCCTCTGGATAGTATCACTACTCTGGATAGTATCACTGGTCTGGATAGTATCACTGCTCTGGATAGTATCACTACTCTGGATAGTTTCACTACTCTGGATAGTATCACTACTCTGGATAGTATCACTGCTTTGATAGTATCACTGATAGTATCACTCCTCTGGCTAGTATCACTACTCTGGATAGTATCACTGGTCTGGATAGTATCACTGCTCTGGAAAGTATCTCTGGTTAGTATCACCACTCTGGATAGTATCACTGCTCTGATAGTATCACTGATAGTATCACTCCTCTGGATAGTATCACTACTCTGGATAGTATCACTGGTCTGGATAGTATCACTACTCTGGATAGTATCACTGGTCTGGATAGTATCACTGCTCTGGAAAGTATCTCTGGTTAGTATCACTACTCTGGATAGTATCACTGCTCTGATAGTATCACTGATAGTATCACTCCTCTGGATAGTATCACTACTCTGGATAGTTTCACTACTCTGGATAGTATCACTACTCTGGATAGTATCACTGCTTTGATAGTATCACTGATAGTATCACTCCTCTGGATAGTATCACTACTCTGGATAGTATCACTGCTCTGGATAGTATCACTGCTCTGGATAGTATCACTACTCTGGATAGTATCATTACTCTGGATAGTATCACTGCTTTGATAGTATCACTGATAGTATCACCACTCTGGATAGTATCACTGCTTTGATAGTATCACTGATAGTATCACCGCTCTGGATAGTATTACTACTCTGGATAGTATCACTGCTCTGGATAGTATCACTGATAGTATCACTGCTCTGGATAGTATCACTGCTCTGGATAGTATCACTGATAGTAACACTGCTCTGGATAGTATCACTGCTTTGATAGTATCACTGATAGTATCACTGCTCTGGATAGTATCACTGATAGTATCACTGCTCTGGATAGTATTACTACTCTGGATAGTATCACTGCTCTGGATAGTATCACTACTCTGGATAGTATCACTGATAGTATCACTACTCTGGATAGTATCACTGATAGTATCACTACTCTGGATAGTATCACTACTCTGGATAGTATCACTACTCTGGATAGTATCACTGCTTTGATAGTATCACTGATAGTATCACTGCTCTGGATAGTATCACTGATAGTATCACTGCTCTGGATAGTATTACTACTCTGGATAGTATCACTGCTCTGGATAGTATCACTGATAGTATCACTGCTCTGGATAGTATTACTACTCTGGATAGTATTACTACTCTGGATAGTATCACTACTCTGGATAGTATCACTACTCTGGATAGTATCACTACTCTGGATAGTATCACTACTCTGGATAGTATCACTACTCTGGATGGTATCACTACTCTGGATAGTATCACTGCTTTGATAGTATCACTGATAGTATCACTACTCTGGATAGTATCACTACTCTGGATAGTATCACTACTCTGGATAATATCACTACTCTGGATAGTATCACTACTCTGGTTAGTATCACTTCTCTGGATAGTATCACTACTCTGGATAGTATCACTACTCTGGATAGTATTACTACTCTGGATAGTATCACTGCTCTGGATATTATCACTGATGGTATCACTACTCTGATAGTATCACTGCTCTGGATAGTATCACTACTCTGATAGTATCACTACTCTGGATAGTATCACTACTCTGGATAGTATCACTGCTCTGATAGTATCACTACTCTGGATAGTATCTCTGGATAGTATCACTACTCTGGATAGTATCTCTGGATAGTATCACCGATAGTATCACTACTCTGATAGTATCACTACTCTGATAGTATCACTACTCTGGATAGTATCACTACTCTAGATAGTTTCACTGCTCTGATAGTATCACTGCTCTGGATAGTATCACTACTCTGGATAGTATCACTGCTCTGGATAGTATCACTACTCTGGATAGTATCACTGATAGTATCACTACTCTGGATAGTATCACTGGTCTGGATAGTATCACTGCTCTGGATAGTATCACTACTCTGGATAGTATCACTGATAGTATCACTACTCTGGATAGTTTCACTGCTCTGGATAGTATCACTGCTCTGGATAGTATCTCTGGTTAGTATCACTACTCTGGATAGTATCACTGCTCTGGATAGTATCACTACTCTGGATAGTATCACTGATAGTATCACTACTCTGGATAGTTTCACTACTCTGGATAGTATCACTACTCTGGATAGTATCACTGCTTTGATAGTATCACTGATAGTATCACTCCTCTGGATAGTATCACTACTCTGGATAGTATCACTGGTCTGGATAGTATCACTGCTCTGGATAGTATCACTACTCTGTATAGTATCACTACTCTGGATAGTATCACTACTCTGGTTAGTATCACTACTCTGTATAGTATCACTCCTCTGGATAGTATCACTGGTTAGTATCACTGCTCTGGATAGTATCACTGCTCTGGATAGTATCTCTGGTTAGTATCACTACTCTGGATAGTATCACTACTCTGGATAGTATCACTACTCTGGATAGTATCACTCCTCTGGATAGTATCACTACTCTGGATAGTATCACTGGTCTGGATAGTATCACTGCTCTGGATAGTATCACTACTCTGGATAGTTTCACTACTCTGGATAGTATCACTACTCTGGATAGTATCACTGCTTTGATAGTATCACTGATAGTATCACTCCTCTGGATAGTATCACTCCTCTGGATAGTATCACTACTCTGGATAGTATCACTGCTCTGGATAGTATCACTGCTATGGATAGTATCACTACTCTGGATAGTATCACTACTCTGGATAGTATCACTGCTTTGATAGTATCACTGATAGTATCACTGCTCTGGATAGTATCACTGCTTTGATAGTATCACTGATAGAATCACTCCTCTGGATAGTATCACTACTCTGGATAGTATCACTGGTCTGGATAGTATCACTGATAGTATCACTGCTCTGGATAGTATTACTGATAGTATCACTACTCTGGATAGTATCACTACTCTGGATAGTATCACTGGTCTGGATAGTATCACTGGTCTGGATAGTATCACTGATAGTATCACTACTCTGGATAGTATCACTACTCTGGATAGTATCACTGGTCTGGATAGTATCACTGATAGTATCACTGCTCTGGATAGTATTACTACTCTGGATAGTATCACTGCTCTGGATAGTATCACTGATAGTATCACTGCTCTGGATAGTATCACTGATAGTATCACTGCTCTGGATAGTATCACTGATAGTATCACTGCTCTGGATAGTATCACTACTCTGGATAGTATCACTACTCTGGATAGTATCACTGCTTTGATAGTATCACTGATAGTATCACTGCTCTGGATAGTATCGCTGATAGTATCACTACTCTGGATAGTATCACTGATAGTATCACTGCTCTGGATAGTATTACTACTCTTGATAGTATCACTGCTCTGGATAGTATCACTGATAGTATCACTGCTCTGGATAGTATTACTACTCTGGATAGTATTACTACTCTGGATAGTATCACTACTCTGGATAGTATCACTACTCTGGATAGTATCACTACTCTGGATAGTATCACTACTCTGGATAGTATCACTACTCTGGATAGTATCACTACTCTGGATAGTATCACTACTCTGGATAGTATCACTACTCTGGATAGTATCACTACTCTGGATAGTATCACTGCTTTGATAGTATCACTGATAGTATCACTACTCTGGATAGTATCACTACTCTGGATAGTATCACTACTCTGGATAGTATCACTGCTTTGATAGTATCACTGATAGTATCACTGCTCTGGATAGTATCACTACTCTGGATAGTATCACTGCTCTGGATAGTATCACTACTCTGGATAGTATCACTGCTTTGATAGTATCACTGATAGTATCACTACTCTGGATAGTATCACTACTCTGGATAGTATCACTACTCTGGTTAGTATCACTTCTCTGGATAGTATCACTTCTCTGGATAGTATCACTACTCTGGATAGTATCACTACTCTGGATAGTATCACTGCTCTGGATATTATCACTGATGGTATCGCTACTCTGATAGTATCACTGCTCTGGATAGTATCACTACTCTGATAGTATCACTACTCTGGATAGTATCACTACTTTGGATAGTATCACTACTCTGGATAGTATCACTACTCTGGATAGTATCACTACTCTGGTTAGTATCACTTCTCTGGATAGTATCACTTCTCTGGATAGTATCACTACTCTGGATAGTATTACTACTCTGGATAGTATCACTGCTCTGGATATTATCACTGATGGTATCGCTACTCTGATAGTATCACTACTCTGGATAGTATCACTACTCTGGATAGTATCACTGCTCTGATAGTATCTCTGGATAGTATCACTACTCTGGATAGTATCTCTGGATAGTATCACCGATAGTATCACTACTCTGATAGTATCTCTGGATAGTATCACCGATAGTATCACTACTCTGGATAGTATCTCTGGATAGTATCACTACTCTGGATAGTATCTCTGGATAGTATCACCGATAGTATCACTACTCTGGATAGTATCTCTGGATAGTATCACTACTCTGGATAGTATCTCTGGATAGTATCACCGATAGTATCACTACTCTGATAGTATCACTACTCTGATAGTATCACTACTCTGGATAGTATCACTACTCTGGATAGTTTCACTGCTCTGATAGTATCACTGCTCTGGATAGTATCACTACTCTGGATAGTTTCACTGCTCTGATAGTATCTCTGCTCTGGATAGTATCACTGATAGTATCACTACTCTGGATAGTATCACTGCTTTGATAGTATCACTGATAGTATCACTCCTCTGGATAGTATCACTACTCTGGATAGTATCACTGGTCTGGATAGTATCACTGCTCTGGATAGTATCACTACTCTGTATAGTATCACTACTCTGGATAGTATCACTACTCTGGTTAGTATCACTACTCTGGATAGTATCACTGCTTTGATAGTACCACTGATAGTATCACTCCTCTGGATAGTATCACTACTCTGGATAGTATCACTGGTCTGGATAGTATCACTACTCTGGATAGTATCACTGGTCTGGATAGTATCACTGCTCTGGATAGTATCTCTGGTTAGTATCACTACTCTGGATAGTATCACTGCTCTGATAGTATCACTGATGGTATCACTCCTCTGGATAGTATCATTACTCTGGATAGTATCACTGCTTTGATAGTATCACTGATAGTATCACTACTCTGGATAGTATCACTGCTTTGATAGTATCACTGATAGTATCACTGCTCTGGATAGTATTACTACTCTGGATAGTATCACTGCTCTGGATAGTATCACTGATAGTATCACTGCTCTGGATAGTATTACTACTCTGGATAGTATCACTGCTCTGGATAGTATCACTGATAGTAACACTGCTCTGGATAGTATCACTGATAGGATCACTGCTCTGGATAGTATCACTGATAGTATCACTGCTCTGGATAGTATTACTACTCTGGATAGTATCACTGCTCTGGATAGTATCACTACTCTGGATAGTATCACTGATAGTATCACTACTCTGGATAGTATCACTGATAGTATCACTACTCTGGATAGTATCACTACTCTGGATAGTATCACTACTCTGGATAGTATCACTGCTTTGATAGTATCACTGATAGTATCACTGCTCTGGATAGTATCACTGATAGTATCACTGCTCTGGATAGTATTACTACTCTGGATAGTATCACTGCTCTGGATAGTATCACTGATAGTATCACTGCTCTGGATAGTATTACTACTCTGGATAGTATTACTACTCTGGATAGTATCACTACTCTGGATAGTATCACTACTCTGGATAGTATCACTACTCTGGATAGTATCACTACTCTGGATAGTATCACTACTCTGGATAGTATCACTGCTTTGATAGTATCACTGATAGTATCATTACTCTGGATAGTATCACTGCTCTGGATAGTATCACTACTCTGGATAGTATCACTACTCTGGATAGTATCACTACTCTGGTTAGTATCACTTCTCTGGATAGTATCACTTCTCTGGATAGTATCACTACTCTGGATAGTATCACTACTCTGATAGTATCACTGCTCTGGATAGTATCACTACTCTGATAGTATCACTACTCTGGATAGTATCACTACTTTGGATAGTATCACTACTCTGGATAGTATCACTACTCTGGATAGTATCACTACTCTGGTTAGTATCACTTCTCTGGATAGTATCACTTCTCTGGATAGTATCACTACTCTGGATAGTATTACTACTCTGGATAGTATCACTGCTCTGGATATTATCACTGATGGTATCGCTACTCTGATAGTATCACTACTCTGGATAGTATCACTACTCTGGATAGTATCACTGCTCTGATAGTATCACTACTCTGGATAGTATCTCTGGATAGTATCACTACTCTGGATAGTATCTCTGGATAGTATCACCGATAGTATCACTACTCTGATAGTATCACTACTCTGATAGTATCACTACTCTGGATAGTATCACTACTCTGGATAGTTTCACTGCTCTGATAGTATCACTGCTCTGGATAGTATCACTACTCTGGATAGTTTCACTGCTCTGATAGTATCTCTGCTCTGGATAGTATCACTGATAGTATCACTGCTCTGGATAGTATCACTGCTTTGATAGTATCACTGATAGTATCACTCCTCTGGATAGTATCACTACTCTGGATAGTATCACTGGTCTGGATAGTATCACTGCTCTGGATAGTATCACTACTCTGTATAGTATCACTACTCTGGATAGTATCACTACTCTGGTTAGTATCACTACTCTGGATAGTATCACTGCTTTGATAGTACCACTGATAGTATCACTCCTCTGGATAGTATCACTGGTCTGGATAGTATCACTACTCTGGATAGTATCACTGGTCTGGATAGTATCACTGCTCTGGATAGTATCTCTGGTTAGTATCACTACTCTGGATAGTATCACTGCTCTGATAGTATCACTGATGGTATCACTCCTCTGGATAGTATCATTACTCTGGATAGTATCACTGCTTTGATAGTATCACTGATAGTATCACTACTCTGGATAGTATCACTGCTTTGATAGTATCACTGATAGTATCACTGCTCTGGATAGTATTACTACTCTGGATAGTATCACTGCTCTGGATAGTATCACTGATAGTATCACTGCTCTGGATAGTATTACTACTCTGGATAGTATCACTGCTCTGGATAGTATCACTACTCTGGATAGTATCACTGATAGTATCACTACTCTGGATAGTATCACTGATAGTATCACTACTCTGGATAGTATCACTACTCTGGATAGTATCACTACTCTGGATAGTATCACTGCTTTGATAGTATCACTGATAGTATCACTGCTCTGGATAGTATCACTGATAGTATCACTGCTCTGGATAGTATTACTACTCTGGATAGTATCACTGCTCTGGATAGTATCACTGATAGTATCACTGCTCTGGATAGTATTACTACTCTGGATAGTATTACTACTCTGGATAGTATCACTACTCTGGATAGTATCACTACTCTGGATAGTATCACTACTCTGGATAGTATCACTACTCTGGATAGTATCACTACTCTGGATAGTATCACTACTCTGGATGGTATCACTACTCTGGATAGTATCACTGATAGTATCACTACTCTGGATAGTATCACTACTCTGGATAGTATCACTACTCTGGATAGTATCACTACTCTGGATAGTATCACTACTCTGGTTAGTATCACTTCTCTGGATAGTATCACTACTCTGGATAGTATCACTACTCTGGATAGTATTACTACTCTGGATAGTATCACTGCTCTGGATATTATCACTGATGGTATCACTACTCTGATAGTATCACTGCTCTGGATAGTATCACTACTCTGATAGTATCACTACTCTGGATAGTATCACTACTCTGGATAGTATCACTGCTCTGATAGTATCACTACTCTGGATAGTATCTCTGGATAGTATCACTACTCTGGATAGTATCACCGATAGTATCACTACTCTGATAGTATCACTACTCTGATAGTATCACTACTCTGGATAGTATCACTACTCTAGATAGTTTCACTGCTCTGATAGTATCACTGCTCTGGATAGTATCACTACTCTGGATAGTATCACTGCTCTGGATAGTATCACTACTCTGGATAGTATCACTGATAGTATCACTACTCTGGATAGTATCACTGGTCTGGATAGTATCACTGCTCTGGATAGTATCACTACTCTGGATAGTATCACTGATAGTATCACTACTCTGGATAGTATCACTGCTCTGGATAGTATCACTGCTCTGGATAGTATCTCTGGTTAGTATCACTACTCTGGATAGTATCACTGATAGTATCACTACTCTGGATAGTTTCACTACTCTGGATAGTATCACTACTCTGGATAGTATCACTGCTTTGATAGTATCACTGATAGTATCACTCCTCTGGATAGTATCACTACTCTGGATAGTATCACTGGTCTGGATAGTATCACTGCTCTGGATAGTATCACTACTCTGTATAGTATCACTACTCTGGATAGTATCACTACTCTGGTTAGTATCACTACTCTGGATAGTATCACTGCTTTGATAGTATCACTGATAGTATCACTGCTCTGGATAGTATCACTACTCTGGATAGTATCACTACTCTGGATAGTATCACTACTCTGGATAGTATCTCTGGTTAGTATCACTACTCTGGATAGTATCACTACTCTGGATAGTATCACTGCTCTGATAGTATCACTGATAGTATCACTCCTCTGGATAGTATCACTACTCTGGATAGTTTCACTACTCTGGATAGTATCACTACTCTGGATAGTATCACTGCTTTGATAGTATCACTGATAGTATCACTCCTCTGGATAGTATCACTCCTCTGGATAGTATCACTACTCTGGATAGTATCACTGCTCTGGATAGTATCACTGCTATGGATAGTATCACTACTCTGGATAGTATCACTACTCTGGATAGTATCACTGCTTTGATAGTATCACTGATAGTATCACTGCTCTGGATAGTATCACTGCTTTGATAGTATCACTGATAGAATCACTCCTCTGGATAGTATCACTACTCTGGATAGTATCACTGGTCTGGATAGTATCACTGATAGTATCACTGCTCTGGATAGTATTACTACTCTGGATAGTATCACTGCTCTGGATAGTATCACTGATAGTATCACTGCTCTGGATAGTATCACTGATAGTATCACTGCTCTGGATAGTATCACTGATAGTATCACTGCTCTGGATAGTATCACTACTCTGGATAGTATCACTACTCTGGATAGTATCACTGCTTTGATAGTATCACTGATAGTATCACTGCTCTGGATAGTATCGCTGATAGTATCACTACTCTGGATAGTATCACTGATAGTATCACTGCTCTGGATAGTATTACTACTCTTGATAGTATCACTGCTCTGGATAGTATCACTGATAGTATCACTGCTCTGGATAGTATTACTACTCTGGATAGTATTACTACTCTGGATAGTATCACTACTCTGGATAGTATCACTACTCTGGATAGTATCACTACTCTGGATAGTATCACTACTCTGGATAGTATCACTACTCTGGATAGTATCACTACTCTGGATAGTATCACTGCTTTGATAGTATCACTGATAGTATCACTACTCTGGATAGTATCACTACTCTGGATAGTATCACTGCTCTGATAGTATCACTACTCTGGATAGTATCACTGATAGTATCACTACTCTGGATAGTATCACTACCCTGGATAGTATCACTGCTCTGGATATTATCACTGATGGTATCGCTACTCTGATAGTATCACTGCTCTGGATAGTATCACTACTCTGATAGTATCACTACTCTGGATAGTATCACTACTCTGGATAGTATCACTACTCTGGATAGTATCACTACTCTGGTTAGTATCACTTCTCTGGATAGTATCACTTCTCTGGATAGTATCACTACTCTGGATAGTATTACTACTCTGGATAGTATCACTGCTCTGGATATTATCACTGATGGTATCGCTACTCTGATAGTATCACTACTCTGGATAGTATCACTACTCTGGATAGTATCACTGCTCTGATAGTATCACTACTCTGGATAGTATCTCTGGATAGTATCACTACTCTGGATAGTATCTCTGGATAGTATCACCGATAGTATCACTACTCTGATAGTATCACTACTCTGATAGTATCACTACTCTGGATAGTATCACTACTCTGGATAGTTTCACTGCTCTGATAGTATCACTGCTCTGGATAGTATCACTACTCTGGATAGTTTCACTGCTCTGATAGTATCTCTGCTCTGGATAGTATCACTGATAGTATCACTACTCTGGATAGTATCACTGCTTTGATAGTATCACTGATAGTATCACTCCTCTGGATAGTATCACTACTCTGGATAGTATCACTGGTCTGGATAGTATCACTGCTCTGGATAGTATCACTACTCTGTATAGTATCACTACTCTGGATAGTATCACTACTCTGGTTAGTATCACTACTCTGGATAGTATCACTGCTTTGATAGTACCACTGATAGTATCACTCCTCTGGATAGTATCACTACTCTGGATAGTATCACTGGTCTGGATAGTATCACTACTCTGGATAGTATCACTGGTCTGGATAGTATCACTGCTCTGGATAGTATCTCTGGTTAGTATCACTACTCTGGATAGTATCACTGCTCTGATAGTATCACTGCTTTGATAGTATCACTGATAGTATCAATCCTCTGGATAGTATCACTCCTCTGGATAGTATCACTACTCTGGATAGTATCACTGCTCTGGATAGTATCACTGCTATGGATAGTATCACTACTCTGGATAGTATCACTACTCTGGATAGTATCACTGCTTTGATAGTATCACTGATAGTATCACTACTCTGGATAGTATCACTGCTTTGACAGTATCACTGATAGTATCACTACTCTGGATAGTATCACTGCTTTGATAGTATCACTGATAGAATCACTCCTCTGGATAGTATCACTACTCTGGATAGTATCACTGGTCTGGATAGTATCACTGATAGTATTACTACTCTGGATAGTATCACTACTCTGGATAGTATCGCTGATAGTATCACTGCTCTGGATAGTATCACTGATAGTATCACTGCTCTGGATAGTATCACTGATAGTATCACTGCTCTGGATAGTATCACTACTCTGGATAGTATCACTACTCTGGATAGTATCACTGCTTTGATAGTATCACTGATAGTATCACTGCTCTGGATAGTATCACTGATAGTATCACTACTCTGGATAGTATCACTGATAGTATCACTGCTCTGGATAGTATTACTACTCTTGATAGTATCACTGCTCTGGATAGTATCACTGATAGTATCACTGCTCTGGATAGTATTACTACTCTGGATAGTATTACTACTCTGGATAGTATCACTACTCTGGATAGTATCACTACTCTGGATAGTATCACTACTCTGGATAGTATCACTACTCTGGATAGTATCACTACTCTGGATAGTATCACTGCTTTGATAGTATCACTGATAGTATCACTACTCTGGATAGTATCACTACTCTGGATAGTATCACTACTCTGGATAGTATCACTGCTTTGATAGTATCACTGATAGTATCACTACTCTGGATAGTATCACTACTCTGGATAGTATCACTACTCTGGATAGTATTACTACTCTGGATAGTATCACTGGTCTGGATAGTATCACTACTCTGGATAGTATCACTTCTCTGGATAGTATCACTTCTCTGGATAGTATCACTACTCTGGATAGTATCACTACTCTGGATAGTATCACTGCTCTGGATATTATCACTGATGGTATCGCTACTCTGATAGTATCACTGCTCTGGATAGTATCACTACTCTGATAGTATCACTACTCTGGATAGTATCACTACTCTGGATAGTATCACTACTCTGGATAGTATCACTACTCTGGATAGTATCACTACTCTGGTTAGTATCACTTCTCTGGATAGTATCACTACTCTGGATAGTATCACTGCTCTGGATATTATCACTGATGGTATCGCTACTCTGATAGTATCACTACTCTGGATAGTATCACTACTCTGGATAGTATCACAGCTCTGATAGTATCACTACTCTGGATAGTATCTCTGGATAGTATCACTACTCTGGATAGTATCTCTGGATAGTATCACCGATAGTATCACTACTCTGATAGTATCACTACTCTGATAGTATCACTACTCTGGATAGTATCACTACTCTAGATAGTTTCACTGCTCTGATAGTATCACTGCTCTGGATAGTATCACTACTCTGGATAGTTTCACTGCTCTGATAGTATCTCTGCTCTGGATAGTATCACTGATAGTATCACTACTCTGGATAGTATCACTACTCTGGATAGTATCTCTGGTTAGTATCACTACTCTGGATAGTATCACTACTCTGGATAGTATCACTGCTCTGTATAGTATCACTACTCTGGATAGTATCACTACTCTGATAGTATCACTGATCTGTATAGTATCACTACTCTGGATAGTATCACTGCTCTGTATAGTATCACTACTCTGGATAGTATCACTACTCTGATAGTATCACTGCTCTGGATAGTATCACTACTCTGGATAGTATCACTCCTCTGGATAGTATCACTACTCTGGATAGTATCACTGCTCTGTATAGTATCACTACTCTGGATAGTATCACTGCTCTTGATAGTATCACTGATAGTATCACTACTCTGGATAGTATCACTGCTCTGGATAGTATCACTACTCTGGATAGTATCACTGATAGTACCACTGCTCTGGATATTATCACTACTCTGGATAGTATCACTGCTCTGGATAGTATCACTACTCTGGATAGTATCACTGATAGTACCACTGCTCTGGATATTATCACTACTCTGGATAGTATCACTGCTCTGGATAGTATCACTACTCTGGATAGTATCTCTGGATAGTATCACTACTCTGGATAGTATCACTGCTCTGGATAGTATCACTACTCTGGATAGTATCACTACTCTGGATAGTATCACTACTCTGGTTAGTATCACTTCTCTGGATAGTATCACTACTCTGGATAGTATCACTACTCTGGATAGTATCACTGCTCTGGATATTATCACTGATGGTATCGCTACTCTGATAGTATCACTACTCTGGATAGTATCACTACTCTGGATAGTATCACAGCTCTGATAGTATCACTACTCTGGATAGTATCTCTGGATAGTATTACTACTCTGGATAGTATCTCTGGATAGTATCACCGATAGTATCACTACTCTGATAGTATCACTACTCTGATAGTATCACTACTCTGGATAGTATCACTACTCTAGATAGTTTCACTGCTCTGATAGTATCACTGCTCTGGATAGTATCACTACTCTGGATAGTTTCACTGCTCTGATAGTATCTCTGCTCTGGATAGTATCACTGATAGTATCACTACTCTGGATAGTATCACTACTCTGGATAGTATCTCTGGTTAGTATCACTACTCTGGATAGTATCACTACTCTGGATAGTATCACTGCTCTGTATAGTATCACTACTCTGGATAGTATCACTACTCTGATAGTATCACTGATCTGTATAGTATCACTACTCTGGATAGTATCACTGCTCTGTATAGTATCACTACTCTGGATAGTATCACTACTCTGATAGTATCACTGCTCTGGATAGTATCACTACTCTGGATAGTATCACTCCTCTGGATAGTATCACTACTCTGGATAGTATCACTGCTCTGTATAGTATCACTACTCTGGATAGTATCACTGCTCTTGATAGTATCACTGATAGTATCACTACTCTGGATAGTATCACTGCTCTGGATAGTATCACTACTCTGGATAGTATCACTGATAGTACCACTGCTCTGGATATTATCACTACTCTGGATAGTATCACTGCTCTGGATAGTATCACTACTCTGGATAGTATCACTGATAGTACCACTGCTCTGGATATTATCACTACTCTGGATAGTATCACTACTCTGGATAGTATCACTACTCTGGATAGTATCACTGATAGTACCACTGCTCTGGATATTATCACTACTCTGGATAGTATCACTGCTCTGGATAGTATCACTACTCTGGATAGTATCTCTGGATAGTATCACTACTCTGGATAGTATCACTGCTCTGGATAGTATCACTACTCTGGATAGTATCTCTGGATAGTATCACTACTCTGGATAGTATCACTGCTCTGGATAGTATCACTGGTCTGGATAGTATCACTGGATAGTATCACTACTCTGGATAGTATCTCTGGATAGTATCACTACTCTGGATAGTATCACTGCTCTGGATAGTATCACTACTCTGGATAGTATCACTGCTCTGGATAGTATCACTGCTCTGGATAGTATCACTACTCTGGATAGTTTCACTACTCTTTAATAAGCTAACTCCTATTAAAGAGCAGTATGTGGGTTTCTTCTTTTTTCTCATGTTATTCAACTGTTACCATCCACCTGCAAGAAAGATAGCTCAGATTTGCGAGTGCCTTTTGAATTTGGACTTATAGTTAGTTTTAAGCAGTGGCATAGCACACCCCCTGCAGCCACCATCGTTTTTTTACGGTATTGAAATTCATACCGTCAGTATTTAGAAATACCCGGTATATTGTATAAATGGTATATGGTATAAACGGTATAAACGGTATATGGTATAAACGGGATATGGTATAAACGGTATATGGTATAAACGGTATAAACGGGATATGGTATAAACGGTATATGGTATAAACGGTATAAACGGGATATGGTATAAACGGTATATGGTATAAACGGTATAAACGGTATATGGTATAAACGGTATAAACGGTATATGGCATAAACGGTATATGCTATAAACGGTATATGGCATAAACGGTATATGGCATAAACGGTATATGGTATAAACGGTATATGGTATAAACGGTATATGGCATAAACTGTATATGGTATAAACGGTATATGGCATAAACGGTATATGCTATAAACGGTATATGGTATAAACGGTATATGGCATAAACGGTATATGCTATAAACGGTATATGGTATAAACGGTATATGGTATAAACGGTATATGGCATAAACGGTATATGCTATAAACGGTATATGGTATAAACGGTATATGGTATAAACGGTATATGGCATAAACGGTATATGCTATAAACGGTATATGGTATAAACGGTATATGGCATAAACGGTATATGGTATAAACGGTATATGGCATAAACGGTATATGGTATAAACGGTATATGCTATAAACGGTATATGCTATAAACGGTATATGGTATAAACGGTATATGATATAAACGGTATATGGTATAAACGGCATATGGCCCAAGCCTTATCATCACTAACTATCATAACAATCAGTACTTCTCCTTTTATGACCCTTAAACACTGAGGCAGCAGTAGGGGAGAAGGGGAGCACAGGGAAGGTCAACAGAGAGTCAACAGAGAGTCAACAGAGAGTCAACAGAGAGTCAACAGAAAGTCAACAGAGAGTCAACAGAGACTCAACAGAGAGTCAACAGAGAGTCAACAGAGAGTCAACAGAGAGTCAACAGAGAGTCAACAGAAAGTCAACAGAGAGTCAACAGAGAGTCAACAGAGACTCAACAGAGAGTCAACAGAAAGTCAACAGAGAGTCAACAGAGAGTCAACAGAGAGTCAACAGAAAGTCAACAGAGAGTCAACAGAGACTCAACAGAGACTCAACAGAGAGTCAACAGAGAGTCAACAGAGAGTCAACAGAAAGTCAACAGAGAGTCAACAGAGAGTCAACAGAGACTCAACAGAGAGTCAACAGAAAGTCAACAGAGAGTCAACAGAGAGTCAACAGAGAGTCAACAGAGAGTCAACAGAGACTCAACAGAGAGTCAACAGAGACTCAACAGAGACTCAACAGAGAGTCAACAGAAAGTCAACAGAGACTCAACAGAGAGTCAACAGAGAGTCAACAGAAAGTCAACAGAGAGTCAACAGAGAGTCAACAGAGAGTCAACAGAGAGTCAACAGAAAGTCAACAGAGAGTCAACAGAGAGTCAACAGAGAGTCAACAGAGAGTCAACAGAGAGTCAACAGAGAGTCAACAGAGACTCAACAGAGAGTCAACAGAAAGTCAACAGAGAGTCAACAGAGACTCAACAGAGACTCAACAGAGAGTCAACAGAAAGTCAACAGAGAGTCAACAGAGAGTCAACAGAGAGTCAACAGAGAGTCAACAGAAAGTCAACAGAGAGTCAACAGAGACTCAACAGAGAGTCAACAGAGACTCAACAGAGAGTCAACAGAGAGTCAACAGAGAGTCAACAGAAAGTCAACAGAGAGTCAACAGAGACTCAACAGAGAGTCAACAGAAAGTCAACAGAGAGTCAACAGAGACTCAACAGAGACTCAACAGAGAGTCAACAGAAAGTCAACAGAGAGTCAACAGAG